>NC_142115.1:10785000-11085000 GCF_056152115.1 Neolamprologus brichardi | reverse complement strand
TAGTATTTCTGCTTTTTATAGGATTTGTGCTTAATATAGTATTTCTGCTAAATTATAGTATTTCTGCTTGTTATAGTATTTGTGTTAAAACATAGTATTTCTACTAAATGTAGTATTTATGCTTAATCATACTATTTCTATATATTACTGCCAGGTCCCCAGGCCTCCTCTGTGAGCACTGAGACATTCAAATTTACAAATCAGAGCCTGCACGGCTTCCCAGCCAGCCAATCATATCTGAGGGCTGAGGCATTCAAATTTGCATATTGGGGCCTTCACGGCTTGTAAGCCAACCAGTCATCCATGTCATATATCTCTAAAAATTCACATTTTTATTTTAAATAGACAACACTTGACGATTCCCCCACCTCTTCTGAACAAAACGATCTAAGAACGACCGCTCTAACCCCTACAGTTAGGTAATTCTGGTCATTTGTTTGACGGCAATCCTCACTATGAGAAATCGACTACAAAAATCCTGTCTCTGTGCTGCGTGTGTGCACCTGTTTTGGCGGGGAAAAGTACACAGCCTCTCTGATTGGTAGATTCAAATTTAGCAGCTCCCAGGCTTTTTGACTGACCTGGAAACTTGCTTCTCTCTCTTTCTGTGTGTGTGTGTGTGTGTGTGTGTGTGTGTGCGAGACACAGGGAGAGAGAGAGAGAGAGAGAGAGAAAGCCTTTTTATGGGAGCATCTCATTGTAAGATTCAAATTCAATATATTTAGACTGTTTGACTGAATTGGATCTTGTGTGTGTTACTCTCTGTGCATGTGTGTTTCCATATGCGTCCATATTTGTGATTGTGTGGCTGTTATATTCTTTTTTGCCAATTTTTTTCATTTAACAAGTATATTTGAGGGACCCATAGCATGTTCAGCAATTTTTAAGCTGTCCATTTTGCTTTTCCAATTTTTCTATTTAAGTTATTACACTTGTGCTAAATCATAGCATTTCTGCTGCTTTTCAGTATTTCTGCTAAAGCATACTATTTCTGCTATTTTATAAGATTTGTGCTAAATATAGTATTTCTGCTAAATCATAGTATTTCTGCTACTTTTTGGTACTTGTGCTAAATACAGTATTTCTGCTAAATCATACTATTTCTGCTATTTTATAGGATTTGAGGACAATATAGTATTTCTGCCAAAACATAGTATTTCTACCAAATATAGTATTTCTAATAATTATAGTTTTTCTACCATATCATAGTACAGTATTTCTGCTTTTTATAGGATTTGCGCCTAATATAGTATTTCTGCTTTATTATAGTACTTCTGCTATTTTATAGTATTCATGCTAAAACACAGGCTTTCTACTAAATGTAGTATTTCTGGGTAATCATAGTATTTCTATATATTTCTGCCAGGTCCCCAGGCAGCCAATCCTCTGTGAGAACTGTAATATTCAAATTTACATATCAGGGCCTGCACGGCTTCCCAACCAGCCAATCATATCTGAGGGCTGAGACATACAAATTTGCCTATTGAGGCCTCCATGGCTTCCCAGCCAGATGAGGGCAAGTCAAAGCAGTTTTTGCTTCACCTCTACTCGGTTATGGTCCATTACAAGTCAAATATCTTCAATAATTCATAGTTTAATGATAAATTGTCAACACTTGAAGATTCCCCCATCTCTTCTTAGCAAAACGGTGTAAGAATTAAGAATGACCGTTCTAGCCCTTACGGTTAGGAAATTATGGTCATTTGTTTGAGGGGAATATTTAACTGGATAAGGTTTATATATATATAAATATATTGTCTTTAAAACATCTTTGCAGACTGTCCTGGACTGGTTGTTTTTTTTTGTTTTTGTTTTTGTTTTTTAGGTCTGGTGAACTCTATCACCAGCTCTTTGGTGTTGGTGTTCAGGAGAAGAGCCTTCTAATAATATTTACTCAACTTATAGAATTAAAGTTCTGCTAGTTTTTTTCCTTAGCAAATAAATATTGTATAAAATATTTAAAATTACCTACATTTTTGATGTTTACAATGCCCATTGTGTGTAATACTGGAATTTCCTACTACCCGTGAACGCCTCATCTTTTACCTGACTGGCTGACATCCGCCTCTCTGCACACTTTGATGAGTCCGCTCTCGGTGAGTGCTGCTCCTCTGCTTCTCCTCTCTCCTAAATGTCTATACTCTGTTTGCGCGATTTAAGGAGTTCTTGTTAGTGATTTATAAAGCCAGCCGAGGTATAACTCATATTAAAGTAACACAATGGTTGGTTTTTAGTGAAAAATTGTCATTTTTGTATGTAAAAGCAGTGTTTGATGAGCTAACGCTAACAACCCAATGCTAACGCCTAGCGCTCTTATGAGCCCAGTGTGAAATGAAGATAATTCATTTGACTGTAAACCACGGTTATTGTGTTGTTTTATTAATTACATTTGGTTTGTTCGTGTTTTTCGGTCTGTTAAATAAGGTGCAGTTAGCTCTCTTCACAAATCAGTTGGTTAAAACAGCCTCATTCTTTAGGCTGTAACGTTTTTAACGAACCCACATAGATTCGGTTTCAGCTGTCGGCAAGATCAAAGGAGCCATTTTACCGCCTCTGACCGAACACGGGAGAAAAAGAGTCACATTTGTCCAGGTCTTGTGGGTTAATTAAGAGAAAGGAGGGAGGGAGAAACTGAGGATTAAACATAAGCTATGTCCCCACATACATGGGTATTTTTTTAAAACTGAGATTTTTCCGTTTTTCGTTTTAAAAAAATAATCCCATCCACACGTAAATGCAGAAATTAAGGAAAACGCTGCTAGGAACATGCCAAAGCAACAGATGGCGATATATTCCTAACCTGTAGAAATGTTGGCCAATCAGAAGTCTAGAAGCCTCGGTGGGAAATAGCAAACAAAGATGGGGCATAAAAGCAGAACTGAGTCATATGTGTGGGGGGACAGTAACTGTGTGTGTATATGTAAGCATTTAAACACTGCAGAGAGTACAATTAACAGTAACAGTATTGTAGAAATGCATTTCACCGAAACAATAACGTGGCGCACAGTGTGACGTCAAAAAAGGCGCTGCGTTTTCTCTGTTTTCCTGTCCACACATAAATGCATAAACGGAGTTGTCGAAAATATCCTGGCAAGCGTTTTTAGAAATCTCCATTTTCAGTCACCGAAAACGCCGTTTAAGTGAGGACGAAAGGTGCAAACGCATAGAAAAATCTCCGTTTTCAAAAGTACCTGTGTACATGTGGACATAGCCCAAGAATAATAAGAACTCCTAAACAGGAGACTTTAATTTTTAAGAACTGTTTAACAAAGGCTTGTTTGTGCCAACCTAAATCTGCAGCACAGTTTAAATTCTCACTTTGTGGAAAATTAATGAAATAAACAACAGCCCACCTTCACATAAATAAAATATGGCAGTATATTATTATTAGTATGGTACATAGATATTTATTTTAAAACTACAGCATATTTAATGATACTATGTGCAGTTGATAATAATTTAGGAAGTTGAATTTGAATGCAGACCACCTCAAACATTAAAGCCTTAAAAATATATCGTGCAGTTTTTCATGTATGAGTGTTATTGCAATCTTAAATGAGATGTAGACCAAAGAAAACAGAGGAGAGTTGTTGTTTGTATTCCAGCTGTAGTAAACAAAGAAGTTCAGTGAATCTTTTTGACAACAGAGAGTGATGCAGTATTGATGCTAATTTGAGTTTTCTGATCCTGTATTTTTGCTCGTTGTCTTTTGTTACACAGAGTGAAATAGAAGCTTGGTTTTGCCTGTGCTGGTAAGTAAACAGTGATTGTAACTGAAGCAATATGAAATTGGGATTGTGTAACATGTTTAGCAATTTACATACAATAGTTTGGCTTTTTGTGATTTCTTGCCATTTGCTCATGGGCAAAAACACATTTAGGATTTATAAGCAGTAAAGCCCCCCCACTAGACCTCTGGGTGTCCCTAAAAATGTCCCTGAAGTTTAATAGGCCATTTATGTCTAATTTTAATTTTAAAGGCTTATCAAAGCATTTCTGTAGTAATGTTTTTATTACACATGTTAAGGCCATTTGAGACTCTGCAATTAAATTTTGCCCTCTTTAGACTAAAGTGAGTTCATTTTGTCTGAGGTACAGTGCTGGGAAAAGTCTTTCTTCCTTGCAGATTTATTTCGTTCATGCTTTTTTGTCACATGTTTCAAATCATCTAACAGGGATGATATGAATAAATACAAAAAAGCATTTTTAAAGTGATGATTTCACGTATGAAGCAGAGAAAACCAAACCAGAGCTATCTGTTCTAATGTGAGAACATGCTGGTCTCTAATACCCAGCTGTGGAAGCCCTGATAGCAAGAACTACCATCAAGCATTTATAGTATCAAGTATCATTTGTGATTGTTGCATGCTTTGAAACTGTGATGTTATCATTTGATCAAGTGTGCAGTGCGAGCAAATCATTGTTTGTGGTATCTGCTGTGTTATGTAATAGCACCAAAGTATTAGAGCTTTACGTTAATGAGGAATTTTTGTGGCTTATTGCAGATGGATAAAACGACACATCACCTTAGTAAAGACAGAAATCTTTAATAAGGTGCAGAAAGAGAAGATGGGGTGTTTATAGTAAAGCTGTTGTAAACAAAGAATTTAACAGATTTTTTTTTCACTACAGATTGTGATGCAGTATTGACTCTGATGCTGATTTCAGTTGTCTGATTCTGTGTTTTTGTTCTTTTGTTACACAGAGTGAAACAGAACTTCGGTTTTGCCTTTGCTGGTAAGTAAGCAGCAATTGTAACTGCAGTAATATGACATTGTCACTGTGTAACATGTTTAGCAACTTACCTAACGTAGTTTGGTTTTTGTGACATTACCATTTACCGATGGGCAAAAACAAATGGTCAGAATTTATACCTTGTAGCAGCAAAGGCCCCACACATGACCTCTGACTGTCCCTGAAGTTTAACAGACCATTTGTGTCTGATTTTTATGTTTGAACACGAACAACTGTTTTTATACAGTTGTTCGTGTTCTCCGTTTGTTTGTGGATTTACGTAGCAGACACAACTATGAACGCATTTTAGGTGAGTTAGTGTAAGTGGTAGCTTAAACACTTAGGAGCACCACAGTTGTTGATTTATATCTTCACTCATATTCTGCTTATGTATTACATTAAAGTCCGACCACTATAGAAGTATTTTTGCCTGAGTGAATAGAAGTGGTAGGTTAAACATTTAAGCAATAATAAAAAAAACTAAGAGAACCAGAGTTGTGAGTAGGCAATGTTGTGTATGTTAAAGCCTGTATGTAATTTATATACACTAAGTTTAAATTAGTTTCTTAATAATTTGCTTGATACAATATGTTTGAAAATTATATATAAAAGGGAAATATTGCAAAATACAAAAAGATTCCTGCCAACAGGTACAATGGAAGGACTTTTTATTATAATTTTTAAGAAATTTTAATTGCAAAAATGGTGTGCCACTGTTGTTGCTATGACATGTCAAAATTTTTTTTAAATGGTATTCAACATTTTTAATCTGAAATGAGGTTAACAGTTGTGGTTTTTTTCACACTTAATTAAGCACTGACTTGTGATAGAAAATGATGGAGCTAAAAAGCCATAATCTGTACCAACAAATACTGGTGCCTCTTCTTTGCACTTCTGTAGTATGCATGCCTTTATTACACATGTTATCGCCATGTGAGACTCTGTAACTAAAGTTTGTCCTCTTTAGACTACAGTGAGTTCATAAAGGCTTGAAGAAATTGAGGATTTTACTAGTTATTTAATGTCACAGTAAATTGGATTGTGTGTGAAGAGGTTCAACAGTCTAAGTCATTAAACAGTGATCTGATGTGTTGTTTCCTTTCTCTAGGATACTGATCTGATCGTCTCAAGTCTGGTAAGTAAAGGTTTTGTCTGCGGTACAGTGCTGAGAAAGGTCTTTCTTCCTTGCAGATTTATTTTGTTTATGCTTTTTTCACATGTTTCAAATCATCTAACAAGGATGACCTGGATAAATACAAAAAGCAGTTTTAAAGTGATGATTTCATTTTTGAACCAGAACAACCTGGTCTAATGTAAAAACATGTTGGTCTCTAATACCCAGCTGTGGATGCCCTGATAGCAACAATTACCATCAAGCATTTACAGTAACTGGTAATGACTGGTTTACATCACTGGGGGATTTTGGTCCACTATAATTTCAGAATTGTCTTAATTAGATCCAAACAGGACAGGCAAAAAAAGAAAAGGAAAAAGTCACAATTAAGGCCCAATATAGGGTTTTCAAGTCATACCAAGTATCTTAATTTCATTAAAGTCCAGACTGATTAGTTTACACCAAGAGTTTTGTTTCATTCATTCAATTGGACTTGCTTGTGTGCTTCAGATCAATTTCCTGCTGCAAATCCTAAGTGTGATTAAACTTAAGCCCAGGACCTGATGAGTTGATGGTCCTGAAGGTCCTGAAGTAGCAAAGGAACTCTGGGACATCAGAGTAACAGCACTATGTTTGACTTTAATGCTGGTGTTTTTCTCTCACTGTAGATGATTCAGTTTAGTGCAGTTAGTCAGCACAGCTCTTGGTTATCATCGAGATATTATTAGGCAACTTGTTTTTGCCTGTTCAGCTACAACATCTGTGAGGGTTTTTGTTTTCTGGGCTCTCCAAATCCTTAGAAATCTCTTTGTAAACCTTTACAGAACTATATGTGTTTGTTTCACATTAGAGCAGCTCACGGCTAGCAGTTTAGGGACAATTAAATATTCACATAGGGCAGGGGTCTCAAACTCCACTCTTCAAGGGCCGGTGTCCTGAAGCTTTTCCATGTGTCCCTGTTACAAAACACCTGAATAACATTTGTAGGTCATTAGTAAGAGTATAGAATTTGACTGCATGCTGAAGTGGCATCCCCTAAGACTACTCAAATGTGAGTAATTTAAGTTTTTGTAAAAATGTACTTCTAAAAGTACTTTCATTACATCATGTTCATTCAATCATGAGCTGCTATAACACGAATCAAATGGCTGAATTACCACCTCAGCATGTAGTCAAGTTCTGTAGAGTTTTGCTAATGACCTACTAATGTTATTCAGGTGTGTTGCAACAGGGGCACATAGAAAAGTTTCTGGACACCAGGCCTTAAGGACAGGAGTTTGAGACCACTGGTGGTAGGGCATTGTGGATTTCAAAAGCTGCTTCCCTTAAATCACTGCCTGAAAACTGCTTTTTGTAATTTGTCATAATGACTTGCAAAATATAGGTGGGATGAAAACATAAACATAAGACATTTTATAGTGGCCTGATATTTTTATCAAGGCTGTTTTTTGAAAATAATCCTGCCCTAATTTACAAAAGATGAACTGTGTCTGAAAGTCATGTTTGTTTGTTTCTTTGTTTGTTTAAGAAATGTGGGAATCTCCAGCAAAGATCTTACATGCAACAGCTCAGATACAGCACTCACTTCTGTTCTTTTTTATCATGAAATGATCTACAAAGAAATTATCATCATACTAAATTTTGCTAATTAGGCCTTAATATCAGCTATGATAAGTTTATCATAGATTTAGGGGAGTGCTTATTGCTGTGTATCAAACATGCCCCAAATGTCACTGAAATATGTAGAAACTGCTGCGTAGAAACTAGCTGTCTCCAAATCTCTCATTTTGCCAAAATTCATACAGAGTAAATTGTTTTATGTTTTATGTTAACGGAACCCCAGATATTATGATATACTGTTGTCCCAGGCAAGTACACACAGACACAGGGATTTGAGAATTGTGGGGATTAAGGCACGTTTTTTGTGGGATAAATGTAAGTTGAGTGGATCTGAAGTGTTTAAAGCAGGTGGCATGAAACTGTCTGCTCTAACCTCAGTGTGTTGGTTTTGTTGGACCATATAATATTTACAGTAAGTTATTGTAGCAGCACATCTTGGTGTAAGTTTATAGACTCTGTTTGTTTTTATTGTGTTAATAGAATTTGAATGCAGGCCACCTCAAATGTTAAAGCCTACAAACATTCCATACAAGCTATCATTTGTGATTGTTGCCTACTTTTAAATTGTGACATCACCATTTGATAAAGTGTGCAGTGCTAGGTGTAGCAAATCATTGGTTACGATATCTACTCTCTTATGTAACTGAACCTAAATTTTGGAGCATTACATGACTCAGAAACTTGTGTGGCTTATTGCAAATGGATAAAACTACATATTACCTTTATGAAAATGATAATCTTTATTAGGGTGCGGAAAAAGAAAACAGAGGAGAGTTGTTGTTGTTGTTTGTATTCCAGCTGTGGTAAACAAAGAAGTTTCCAGAATGTTTTTGACTACAGAGAGTGATGCAGTATTGACTCTAATGCTGATTGGAGTTGTCTGAGCCTGTACTTTTGTTCTTTGTCTTTTGTTACACAGAGTGAACAGATCTTTGGTTTTGCCTTTGCTGGTAAGTAAACAGTAATGGTAATGTTTAGTAATTTACTTACAGTAGTTTGGCTATTTGTGTTATCTTGCCATTCACTCATGGGCAAAGACAAATAGTCAGGATTTAGAATCTGTAGCAGCAAAGCCCCCACACAGGACCACTGACTGCCCCTGAAAATGTCAATGAAGTTTAATAGCCCATTAATGTCTGATTTTAATTTTTGATGGCTTATCAAGTCCAAACATAGTTAAATGTCAGAGATATCTTTATGCAGTTGTTCGATTTCTCCTTATGTTTGTGGATTTAAGTGTGAGTATAGGTGGTACCTTAAACACTTAAGAGCACCACAGCTATCGATTTTTATTTTCTCTCTCATTCCACTTATAAATTAGCATGAAGTCAAAACACTAGAAGTATTTTGCCTGAGCGACTAAGGCTACGTTCACACTGCAGGCGAAAGCGCATCATATCAGATTTTTTTTGTCATGTTGGTATCAGTGATGGTATCATGGTATGACAGTGTAAACGGCACAAATCCGATATTTTCAAATCCGTCCTGGGTCACTTTCGTATGTGGTGCTGAATCCGAGACATATCCGATGTTTTAGAAAGCGACTGCTGTTTGAATGGTCATGTCGCATTAAATCCGTCTTTTACGTCACTGACAGAAGACAGACGCCAATTATCAGCACCAGAGAAGCGCCTGAGAAGACATTGCGAACGCTTCCTGGCCATCCATTGTAGATGTCAGTGAAACTGTTGGGAAGACAACGTGAACATTTTATTTGTACTGTATAATCTGCAGATTCTGACAGAAATCTGTAACTATCCATTGAAGCACCGCTCCTCTAAAACAGCAATAAGGATAATTATTAGGTTATCTACAATATTATGTAAATAACAAAATAACTTAAAGCAAAAATTGGGAAACGTAAAGTCCGAAGTCTTTATATTAAGGGCCATCAGTCAAACAATACTGTTTGCTCTGGGTCTAAACAGAGCGCGTTGTGTGTAACATCTTCTTTTGCGCATGCGGCCGCTTTGAGCGTTCACACTAGAGTGCGTTTGCTGTCGCATTTTATTTGTAGTGTGAACAAGCAGACAAAAAAATCGGATTTGATCAAAAAATCGGAATTGAGCATTAAGACCTGCAGAGTGAACGTAGCCTATAAATGATAGCTTAAACACTTAAGGGTTAGGGTTAGGGGGTTAGGGTGTGCGGGTTTATTTGGACCATATAATATACCATATAATATTTACAGTAAGTTACTGTAGCAGCACGTCTTGGTTTGAGTTTATAGACTTAGGTTATTGTTTTAATAGAACACAAAAATGTCCTTATAACAGTTCCACCATCATTTGTTAAACATTGTCATTCTGTTCAGTCCAATAATTTACTGTAGAACTCTTTAGTATTTAAAGCCCTACATGTACTGTATTTTTGACATTATAAGGCATAATGTCAATAAACAAGTCTGTTTTTAAGGCACATTAAGCCAAACAAACAGTCAGATAAGTCAAACTTTATTCAAGTCATTCACAAACAACTCTCAACACTGTTCAGTTGTAACACAGAAAATACAGAACAATACACTCACTTTTTCAGTTCATTCCTCATCCACAAATCCATCAAACTCTTCATGGGTTGATCAGTTTGAAATCTGCTTCATAAGCATGTCTCTTAGCACGTGCCAGGTCCTTGTACACACACCATAATGTTATGTTTTCAGCACCGTACAAATTACTCTGCGAGGGTCCTGACTATGGAAGCCATAATGCTCTGACAATACATCAAGCAGCGCAGCTTTGTAGCTTACAGAAGTCTTACTAAAATATTTGACAGAATTTTGAGCGCTGTGTACCACAGAAATCCCGTTCGAGGTCAGTAAGCATAACCAGAATCGATACACTAGGCACATTGTATATTTTTGAGAAAATGACAGGATTTTAGCTGTGCCATATAGTCTGAAGAATATGGTAAATCCAAGCATATTGGAAATATGACTAATTCCAGGCCTTTTGTGTCTTACAGGTGACCTGCTGCAGAAGATTCTCTCTCTCTATCATTATAAGCAATTCTGTCTATCCTATCACTCTCCCGACTCTATCTAATTTGACAGCCATTCCATCTTGTATCCCTCTATCCCTACTGCTCTATCTAATTTGACAGCCATTCCATCTTGTATCCCTCTATCTCTACTGCTCTATCTAATTTGACAGCCATTCTATCTTGTATCCCTCTATCTCTACTGCTCTATCTAATTTGAGAATCCCAGTTTTGAGAAATCCAAGTTTTGAGAATCCAAGTTTTCAGAAATCCAAGTTACCAGTACTTGATCTATCTGTTACAGAATTCTGAGAGATCTCTGCTCTTACTGCTCCTTCTTTCCTGTCATTAAACTCTCTCACATTCAGTCATTTTGCTGGAAATTACAAGTTGAAAGTTGAATATACAGTAGTAGAATTACAGTACAGTAGAACTTATAGTATAAACTACTTACACAGCCCTACATTTGTCATTTTAATTTTGCATTAGACTTTGGAATTAACACTGCTAGTTTGGCTTACTTTGATCAATTATATAAAATATCACCTTTTTAAAAGTTTGTTTGTAATAAGATAATCTGGTTATTTTGTAATACATACATTCAGATAAATAATAAATTAGATCCAAATACATTTTGCTAGACTGTTTCATTGGCTATAACATTTGACTGCAAGTTTATAGTATTATTATTTAAGGACAAACCCATTTTGTCACTCAGTGTAAGTATTCAGTTGTATTGTCATCGAGAAGCGCCTGAGGACCTGTTTCCTGACTGCTGCAGAACATCCAGCTCAAGAATCCTCATCGCCTGTCATCTTATCTATCACCACACCACCAAAGCTCCATATATTTGATTTAAATTTTAGATATCTGAAAGATTTACATAAACTCCCCTAAGAGCTAAGACTTTTATTATAGCCTGTTGATTGTTGAGATTTATTCTGCATATCATTTTACAGAAGTTGTATTTATTTACCAGTTTGGTTAAAAAAATATAAGAAGTAAAATGATACCGTTTCTAAAAGAGCTACAATAAAACCGACCAAGTTGTTTCCAGAGAACTTTGAATTTCCTTTATTTTGAGTTTGGAGTACAAATCAGCTTTTTTAACATCTATTTATATATTCATAAAAAACATTTTAAAGTAGTATAATAGTACATTTCTCAGATTTAACAGTAACTTGAGGACTTATACGTTTTTCTGTGTTTCAAGGTTGACTTTTGTTTACATTTGTGTATAACCACATATAAGCTCCAGGTTGTACTTCAGCAAAATGCCAAGAAAAGGTCAAAGGTCGCAGTCCCAGAAACTTAGACGTCAGAAGGAGAAAGAACAGGTGAATGTTTCTCAGAGCAGTGAGCAGGTAAAGGTGTGTGTTTCAACTTTTCCCAGCACAGAAGTGCAGAGCAGTGTTCAGACAGCCACAGTGTCTTATGCAGATGTGGTAAAGAGAGGTGTTCCCTCAGTGTCTGTCCCAGAGCCTGAAGTTATGCAGGTAATCCATATTGAGCCCCAGGTAACTGTACAAACACAGCATGATGGAGAAGGTCCAGGACCATCTCATGTAGAAGTTACAAACACTGAAAGTCATCCACGAGTGAGTAGTATCTGTGCATCCCGAAGCCAGGCCTCTCCTAAGTATGGAAAGTACCGGAATCAGCAATGCATGGCTAACAGTTTGATTTTCCTGTCATTCTTACACGAGGATGAATTCATTACCAAAGCAGATCTTAACCGTGTGTTGGACAAAGGCCATGCAGTGTACTCAGATGCCAGAAAGAGGTTTGTGAACAGCGTGTTTCTAGCCTGTGATGAGCTTCCCTCAGTGGTCACCAGCCGCAGACGCGAGTATCAAGTGGATATGTCTCAGTTTGCTCGTTATGGCACATTCGATGGTACAGATCACCTTCCGAGTCTTGAACAGGGACTACAGTGTTTGGTTTCAGACGTTCGTTACGCTTTGCTAGTCATGGGAGGAACAGTCATCGCAGTTTGCAGGCTGACTTCTGGTGAATATGCATATTTTGACCCTCACCCACGTAAGTCTACAGGAATGCCATTGTCGCTAAGTGTAAGTGGTGGAACTGCAGTTATGTTGAAATTCACACGTCTTAATGACATGATTGACAGGATCAAATGTTTGTACCGAATGTTTAGCATCGCACCAACCTGCACTTATGAGCTACAGCCCATCGAGTTTCACAGTGAAAACGCTGCTGACAAAAGAGATGCTAATCAAACAACCGAATACAGACAAACAGCTACAAGTGCTCCAGGACCAGCTTTAAATGAACGTGTTCATGAATTAAAGTCCGAAATATACACTGAGCAGACACGGAAACCTGTGATTAAGAATTTAACCAGTGAAGTAATGTCATCCAGAGCTGATTCTTCAAATGAGACAGCTGCTCCCGGAAAAAAACATCATCCTTCTGAATATTTTGAAAAGGAAACCTCTGCATCTTCTGTGAGAGAAACTCCGGTAACACCAGATTCTGTTCCTCAGAATGATTCAAGCACTGCCTCCTGTTCAACTAAGATAACAGAGGAACTCTCAGATAAATTGCTGAAATGTAATAAACAGGAAAGGCAAAAAATGAGGAGAAGATTATTGACCCAACAAAAAGTACCACAACGAAAGGAAAATCAGAAGACGAAAGAAAGGCAGATGTACAGGTTTGATGAAAGCTTCAAGACAAAGAAAAAAAACTCAACTAGGAAGTCTAATGATCCTGATCACAGACAGAAAATGAGACTGTACAGAAATGAACTGTATAAATTAAATGCTACCTATAGGGAGAAAAAGAAAGAACATTTGAGAAAGATGTATAGAGAAAGTGCTAAAATTAGAGAGAGAAAAAGAGAACGTGTCATAAGGACATATAAAGACAATCCCCTATTCAGAGAAAAGCAGAAGGAACGTATAACAAGAACATATAGAGAGTCTTCCATATTCAGAGATAAGCAGAAAGAGCGTATAAGAAGAACCTACAGAACTTGTGCTGGATTCAGAGAGAAACATAAAGCTTACATGAGGTCTTATGTATATAAACTATATAAAGAAAGCGAAGAATTTAAACAGAAAAAAGGATCTTACATGACTAAGCGTTATGGAGAAGAGAAACAATTTCAGCAACAACACAAGGACAATATGAGAGAACGAATGAGAGTAAAATATTGGAACGATTTTTCTTTCAGACAGATGCATAATGTCAGATGTGCAATGAACATAAAACAAAAATATCGCCAGATGCATCGACCAGCTGAGAGTTTACAGTGTCATCCAGATAACACTTTAATGAATGAGGCCATATCTCGTTTCAGATCAAACATTAAGTCAGCACCATCTCATGTTTGTACTGTTTGTCTAAAAGCTTCTTTTCCTAATCAGGTGAAAATCTGCAAAAGAGAAAATTACTCAAAACACCAAACTGTAGCTCAACAGTGTCTAACTGGTAAATTTGTTCATGTGTGTGATGAAGCATGTAATGATCAATGCAGCTTTCCTGTTGAGAGAAAAAAGGAGTATATCTGTCACACGTGTCACAGTTCCCTCAAAAGTGGACGCATGCCCAGGCTTGCTGCTGTTAACGGTTTAGAACTGCAGGATATTCCAGCTGAACTTCGTGATCTCAACATTCTGGAGAGACATCTGATTGCCAAATGCATACCATTTGCTAAGATTATTCCACTTCCAAAGGGCAGACAAAGACTCATACGTGGTAATGTGGTGTGTGTACCATCTGAGGTCCAACAGACAGTTGAATGTTTACCCAGACTCAGAAGCCATTCACAGATAATGAGGGTGAAATTGAAAAGACGACTGTGCTACAAAGGCCATCAGCTGTTCCAGACTGTCACCTGGTCTAAACTCATTCAAGCCTTGTGTAAACTCAAACAGATTCACCCACAGTACACAGATATTGTTATCAGAGATGATGCATTGCTTTGTGATCCAACATTACCTGATGATGACAGCAGTGATGAAGCCAGCATGGGAAGTGATGATTATGATGAAGCAGATTTAATGGAAATTGACAACTATGAAAAAGATGCCCTTTTGTGCAAAAGTGAGTCTGAAAGTGAACAAGATATTAATATGCAATCCTGTGATGAACAACCAGAGGAAATCAATCCAGATGAACCAGAAAGTGATTTGAACAATGGAGGTTTTGCTCTAGAAAGTTGTCTGCAGCCTGTAGACATTTCAGAAGAGATTCTCTGTTTCACTGATAACACATATTGTGTGGCACCTGCAGAAAGAAACAATCCTGTTAGCTTCTTCAGAACTCCTCATTTGGAAGCCATGGCATTTCCTGTGCAGTTTCCTACTGGTCAGAATACACTGGATGAAAAGAGACGTCTTAAGCTCACACCGAGTGCTTACTTCAAGTCAAGGCTTTTCAACATTGATGCAAGATTTGCTAAAGATACAAATTACCTGTTTTTCTCACAGTTTGTCACTGAAATACACTTGGCTAATTCCAGCATGACAATACAGCTAAGGAAAGGTAAAACTATGACGAAAGATGGACGCAAAATCACATCAGGAATGTTACAAAGTAAGACAGAAGTAGAGAAGCTGGTAAGAAATAAAGATGCAATCAGATTTATGCAGCCACTCAGAGGAACTCCAGCTTACTGGCAGAAAACTACCAGAGATCTATTCAGTATGGTTCGTCAAATAGGAACACCTCAGTTCTTTGTCACTTTCTCTGCTGCTGAGATGAGATGGCCTGAAGTGACTCAAGCAATAAAGAGACAGCAAGGTGAAGAGGTTGATTTTGAAGCCCTGGACTGGTCAGAAAAGTGTGAAATCCTAAGATCAAATCCAGTAACCACCATGCGAATGTTTGATAAACGTGTTGAGGCTTTGTTCAGAGATTTGCTTTTTTCTCCTGCACAGCCCCTTGGTGAAATCATTGATTACTTTTACAGAGTTGAGTTCCAGCACAGAGGTAGTCCACATATACACATGTTGCTGTGGATTCAAGAAAAGGTAGAAGTAGATGTGGATGATGACCAAACTGTATGTGACTTTGTGGACAGATACATCTCAGGTCAACTCCCTGATCCAGAAAAACAACCTGAACTGCACAAAAAAGTCAGTGAACTACAAAAGCACAGCAAAAACCACACAAAGACATGCTTTAAGAGTGTGAACTCTGGTTGTAGATTTGGGTTTCCAAAACCACCATCCACAAGAACAATGATTGTGAGACAGGATGAGGATTCAGACACTGAAGCTGCAAAAGCCAGACTCAGACCTTTGTTGAACCTGCTGAAGGAACCTGAAGCTGCTTCTCTCACCATAGAGCAGATTCTGTCACGATGCAACTTGACAATGAATGAGTATGAACAATGCCTCCAAGACATAAACAAGAAAACAGCGCTGATTCTGAAACGTGACCCAAAGGACTGTTGGATCAACAATTACAACCCACACCTGCTTGAAGCCTGGAACTCTAATTGAGATGTCTCATTAATTTTGAATGCCTATTCATGTATAGAATACCTCTGTAAATATATAACGAAGAAAGAATCTGGCCTCTCTGAATACCTGAAGACAGTTATTGATAACTCTGCAAAGAACACGGTCAATGAATGTGATGAAATGAGAGCTGTGATGCAGGCTTACTCAAAGAAGAGAGAAATCAGTGCACAGGAGTGTGTGACTCGAGTCTGTGGCCTAAAAATGAAAAAATGTTCCCGCAGTGTTGTATTTGTACCAACAGATGATAACCCAGTAAAAATGAGTCGCCCGATGAGCTACCTGGAAAGTACAACACACGACAGTTGTAATATTTGGATGACAAGTTTGAGTGATAAATACAAATGCAGACCTGAGACACCAGAATATGAGGAAATGTCACTGGCTGATTTTGCTGCCTTGTGCAGGTTGGTGAGTGGTCCAAATGAAGGAAAAGATGTGCTTCCTCTTCTGAACCAGCTTGGATTTGTACAAAGGCGAAAGAATGATAAACCAGCTATAATCAGATATTACCACTGCTCACAAGAAAAAGAGCCTGAGCAATATTATGGTCAACTGTTGAGACTTTACCTTCCACACAGATCAGAGCAGGAACTGAAACCACAAGGGTTCCAAACCTATCAGTCCTTCTACAGCTCAGGTTGTGTACGACTTCCATGTTCAGACCACAGTGAGTCTGTGAAAAGGATTGTGAAAAGAAATAAAGACAAGTATGAGAAGAACTCTGAGGATATTGAGAGTGCACTGGAAGAGTTTGAACAAAATAGGGATGTTGTGATCGATGAATGGTGTAATCTGGGTCCTGAATCTGAAGTTGTGAGGTTGCAATGTGATGAGAATCTTCCTGAGAGACATTCTGATGATGAGAACGAACAGGAGAATGTTCCCGACTACAGTCGTCAGTCTGATGCTGTAACAGAGATCAGAGCCGTCAGAGAACAACCTGCAGTCGATCCAGCCGTGGTACGTGTAATGTATCAGAATCTGAACCAGAAGCAGGCCTGCGTGTTCTATGCCATAAGAGACTGGTGTATTCAGCGAGTTTGTGGTTTGAACCCAGATCCATTTTTCTTCTATATCAACGGTGGTGCAGGAACTGGAAAGTCACATCTGATTAAATGTATTCACTCTGAGGCATCAAAGATCCTGAGCAGACTGCCTTCTAATGCAGAAGAAGCTGACATATCAAATCCAACTGTTTTACTGACTTCATTTACCGGTACAGCAGCTTTTTCTATCAATGGCTCTACATTACATTCTCTACTGAAACTACCCAGGAGTCTGAAACCACCCATTCAAGGACTTGGTAATCAACTGGATGAAGTCAGATCTGAGCTTATAAATGCTGAAATTATTGTTATTGATGAGATTTCAATGGTTTCAAAACCCCTTTTTGCTTATGTGGATGCAAGACTGAAACAAATCAAAGGCACTCAGAGACCTTTTGGTGGAATGTCAGTTTTAGCTGTTGGAGATTTTTACCAGCTGCCACCAGTGCGACAGTCTAAACCTCTGTGTGTTTACGATCCAGAACAGATTGACCTATGGCAGGAGCATTTTCAGATGATCACTCTAACCGAGATCATGCGTCAGAAAGATGATGTGGCCTTTGCAGAGATGTTGAACAGGATTAGAGTCAAAGAAAAGACAGATGAGCTTTCTCAGTGTGACAGAGATTTGTTGTCACAGGCTGTGACTGCACCAGAAGAATGTCCAACTGAGGTCTTACACATTTATGCCACCAACAAGAATGTGGAATCCCATAACACAGATACCCTGAAGAAGCTTCATTTAAACATCATAATTATCACTGCAGACGATTTCCAGAAGGATAAATGTACAGGCAGAATGGCACGAAGAGACAAACCATTTACAGGTGGGCGAAATAATTTACCTGACACTCTGAACGTTGCTGAAGGAGCTCGAGTGATGCTGACCAGAAACTTGGACACACTAAACGGTTTAGTCAATGGTGCTTTTGGTATACTGGTAAAGGTGGTGAGATCTGAAAATGATGGACAAATAATTAAACTGGGGCTCAGAATGGACAACCAGCAGTCTGTAAGAAGCAACCGCAGTGCTAATGCAGCATCTGATGATCTGGTTTACATTGAGAGAGCAGAGGAGAGTCTGAAGTTTAAAGGAGCGGTACGCAGACAGTTTCCTGTAAAGCTAGCATTTGCCTGCACAATTCACAAAACCCAGGGTCTTACAACACAGACAGCTGTAGTTTCAATGAAGAACATTTTTGAACCAGGTATGGCTTATGTTGCTCTCAGCAGGGTGACGTCTCTCAGTGGACTCTATTTGCAGGACTTGGATGAGAACAAGATTTATGCCAATCCTGAGGTAACTGCAGCGCTCCAAACCATGAGACAAGCAAGTGTTGAGGAAATGATGCCTCTTCTTCAGGTCAGAGAAACAGCCAGCAGACCTGACACTCTTACACTGATCCATCACAATACAGAGGGTTTGCCATCTCACATCAGCGACATCAAGAGTCATCATGAAATGTGCTTAGCAGATGTTTTGTGTCTCACAGAGTCTCACCTCCAAGGCTCCTTTGTTGCAGATAGTCTTCATTTGGACGGCTACACTATGTTCAAACGCAACAGACATGTGTCCTACACAAACTTTCCTCACATGGCCAGCAGAAGTGGTGGTGGAGTTGTTGTGTATTTGAGGAATCATTTTCAGGTTCAGGTAAAACAGTATCTGCATAATGTCACTGATCTTGAGTTTTTAGTGTTGAAGGTTCAGGCTCCATTCCCTGCGCTCATTGCTGTTGTGTACAGATCCCCTGACTACAGTTTGACACCGTTCATGCAAAACCTGGTAAGTCTTTTAGATTCACTTGAAATAATGGACTGTCACCCAATAATTGTGTGTGGAGATTTTAATGAGAACCTGTTACAGAGTGGAAGAAAACAGATTCTGGAGCAGTTTCAGTCGAGAGGGTATTCACAGCTGATCACTTCTGCTACTACAGACAAGAACACCCTGCTTGACCTCATTTTTATTTCTCAGCCACAGCAGCGTCTCAATTCAGGTGTCCTGAGATCATATTACAGTTACCACAACCCTGTGTTTTGTGTCCTGTCCTTGAGCCAATCATGAAGTCGTCTGGTGAGTTTTGAAACAATCACAGAAGTGTCTTCCCTACTCTGTCTGGCAGAAGACCCTTTCTTATTGCAATGTTATTAATCATTTCACCAAATCATGGCTGAACTTCATGCAGAGCAGGGAACATCTGCTATCATGCACCTGTGATCTGAAATGTGCTGCAACATTTATTAAACCAACATCATTTTTTTTATTCTCATGTTTTAAATGACTAAATCTTTTTACTGTGACGTATGTAGCTCAACAAATGAGACCTTCCCCTCCAAGGGCTTTAAAATATGAAATAGTAAATAAATAAATCCCAGATAAATGCAGGTATTTATTATGAGTCACATGAATAAATACAGACAATTATATTTTCTTGATTATAGTAGATTTTGTAGAATCAAAAGTTTTTGAGATGAATGAGTTTTTGCTTATCATGTTTTACAGGTAAAAAATGTCAAAAGTTTTAAACTATCTTTAGGCTACCAGAGATGTCTATAATGATACATTATGTAGAGAAAAACATTTGTACAGCTTACAGCATATGTATAAAAACTGATTTAGAAGTAAATGGATAGTTTTCTGAATGTTCCCGACTACAGTTTAACACCACCCACCCAGCTCAGCCCCCAAGTGTCTATGTAATGCTGGTATGGTGTGTGAGTTTGACTTGGCCTTTATCCGGGTGGGTTTGGGTTTGGGTGGATAAAGGCCAAGTCAGAATTCTCTGAGCAGCTGGAAAAAGCTGCTAATAAACAAAGACATCAGAAAGTGTGGGCTTTAGGTGTAGCCCACGCTTTCTGATGCACTAATTAGACTTAGTAACCGACACCCCATACCAGCATTACATAGACACTTGGGGGCTGAGCTGGGTGGGTGGTGTTAAAAGCACTTGTTTTGTAGATGTATTTTTTCAGACAGGGCACAGTCTCCTTTGTAGCAAAACCTTCAAACTTCACCATCCTCAGCTGAAACAACAACATCTTAACACCATCTTCATGAACTGCTGAGCCAAACCTGATCCATCAGTGCTGGACTGCACAGATAACTACATGCCACACAGAGTCTGCTGTTTTATGAACTGCCATACCAGTGTGTCTTCAATGGAGAAGATGACACACCCATCACCTGACCTCCTGCCTGATCTGGAGACCATCATCATGCTGCCACACTACACACCTCTGAGACCATCAATTATGACTCATACTGAGGAAACTGTATTTCCTGTCAGAGATGCTCAGTGATCCTCAGAGCAGAGAGAGGTATGATTCTTTATCTTTGATAAAAAATGTCGGTGCTTTTAATTCAATTAATTAATTTAAATCCTGTTTATTGCATAAATAATTCCACACTCAAATGATTATACTTGTTGACACTTTTTGAGTTTTAATTCACATTATGGATTACAAATCTATGCTTTTTCTACTCTGTCTCTCTGTGCAGGTACTGCTGTCTTCTGAGTTCTTCAGTGTCCCAACTGAGACATTCAAACCTCATTGCAGAGCTCATGTCTTTCCTCACCATCATGTGAGTGTGAGATTGCTCTGGATTCTGGTTATGTGGCCTGCAGCACCTATAAGGTATTTCAATATTGTTCATTGTATAACTTATTTGTAGTTTTTAGGCCTTAACACAAATAAAATGTTCCTTTTTCTGTATTTTTAGAACAAGCTCATCCAGTGTGCCTGCATTCCAGCTTCTTAGACTCTACGCAAGTGGACAGAGTATAAGTGTTTGACCACTCTTACAGACACCGACTTCTGTCAACTCACTTCTACTGATCAGGCACCTCACTCCAGGAAGACAGAGGGCTGCAAGCCTGTCATCATTTCCAGTGTGGCTTTGTATTCTTGGGGTAGCATCAGATTTTTCCCACAAATATTCAAAGGTAACACTTGTTTTAAGCTTAGTTATTAAATCAAAAGTCTTCCCTTGTGTTATGTCTGTGAAGGTTCTCATGGTGTCCTTTGATGTAGTCTCTCTCTTCACGTGCATACCCACTACAGAGGCAGTGGAGACTATCAGAAAATGACTACAAGAAGACAGCTCCTTGGAAGACAGGACCAACTTCACACCTGATCAGATTTGCACACTGTTAGACCTCTGCCTTACCACTACATATTTCAAATACAACGAGGGTTTCTACAGACAAAAACATGGCTGCGCCATGGGCTCCCCCGTGTCACCTATTGTAGCCAACCTTTGCATGGAGGAAGTGGAAAGGAAGGCTCTTGGCTCTTTTAAAGGGAGAGTACCCAGCCACTGGTACAGATATGTAGACGACACCTGAGTCAAAATCAAAACACAAGAAGTGGAATCCTTCACTGCGCACATTAACGCCGTGGATAAAAACATCAAGTTCACCAGGGAAGACACAAAGGACGACTGGTTGCCTTTCCTGGACTGCGCTGTGCACATTGAAGAGAATGGCAACCTCAACATCGAAGTTTACCGGAAGCCCACACACACGGACCAGTACCTCCTGTTTGACTCCCATCACCCTCTGGAACACAAACTTGGAGTAATTAGGACCCTACCCCACCGGGCAGAACATGTTCCCCCTAAGCCTGAAGGGAAAAAGAAGGAACACTCACATGTAAAGGAAGCACTTAAAACATGTGGCTATCCTAATTGGGCGTTTATAAAGTCAGCAAAGATGCACAGAAAAGAACATCAGACACCAGCGAGGGAGGATAAGAAAGACAGATGCAACAACATTGTCATCCCCTATGTAGCCGGTGTATCAGAGAAACTCAGGAGAGTTCTCTCCAAATACGACATCCCAGTGTACTTCAGACCCAGTAACACACTCAGACAGAAACTGGTTCACCCGAAAGACAAAACTCCTAAACACAAACTTAACAATGTGGTGTACGCTGTACAGTGCAGCGAGGAATGCCCAGACCTCTACATCGGAGAGACCAAACAGCCACTTCACAAGCGCATGGCACAACATAGAAGAGCCACCTCCACAGGACAAGACTCAGCTGTCCATCTGCATCTTAAGGTCAAAGGTCACTCTTTCGAGGATGCCAATGTTCACATTTTGGACAGAGAGGACAGATGGTTTGAAAGAGGAGTGAAAGAAGCCATTTACGTCCACTGTGAGCGACCATCTTTGAACAGAGGCGGTGGTTTACGACACCAACTGTCTGCCATCTATAATCCAGTTTTGAGATCCCTTCCCAGACACCTTAACGCCCACTCACATCCTGGGGCATCTGACCTCAGGAAATCACATGATAGGGTGGGGCCAGGTTTCACAATAAGCTCACCCGAAACCCTGGCTGATTGGGACCCACACCCACTTTCACACCTTGGCTCATGTGATTAGGTAGAGGATCATCAGGGGGTCCTTTGTCCCTTTTTGGAGGGAAACTCCCACTGGGTTTAAATCTGGGACTCTCCACCATTGACTCTTAGAACTGAAGAAGCTTCTCGGCTGAGAGGTGAAACGTCTTCAAGCAACTCAAAGAAGTCCAGACATTTTTCTTTCCAAGCTCATTAGACTTCCCTTGTGTTAATTACATTTTATTTGTTGTTGTTTTCTTTTAGATTTATATGCGGTGATTGGATGCGGTGGAGCTTTGTTAACTGTGTGGAAAACATCTATTTGTGATGATATTTAAAATGAGGCTTTAAGGTGACAGTTTCCATGTTATTTCAATCCTTTTACTAAGCAAAAACATGTTTGCAATTAACATATTTTTTCAGTTTTGTCTTTTGGATTTATGGTTAACATTCCTCTGTGACAGCAAATACTAAACTGGTCCAAGTAACCAGCATATCATTGGTCAAAGGCAAAAAGGACCACATGTCACATTAGCAATAAATTTTTGACTGTGTTTGCTGATTGAACTCTTTTCAGCAGAATTTTAAATTTTTTCACCACTTTTCAGCACAAATCCCAGCTTTTTCAGCTGTTTTCAGCAAAAACCTTTTTTCAGCAGAATTCTGCTCATTCACCTCTTTTCAGCAGAAATTCTTCTTATTCACCTCTTCTGCAAAATTTTCAAACTTTTCACCTCTTATCAGCACAAATCTCAGCTGTTTTCAGAAAAAACTCTTTTGAGCAGAAATTCTGCTGATTCATCTCTTTTCAGCGCAATTTTCTGCTTCTTTCCATTTTTTCTGCAGAAATTCTGTTCATTCAACTCTTTTCAGCAAAATTTTCAGCCTTTTCACTTCTTATCAGCACAAATCTCATCTGTTTTCAGAAAAAACTCTTTTGAGCAGAAATTCTGCTGATTCATCTCTTTTCAGCAGAATTTAAAATTTTTTCACCACTTTTCAGCACAAATCCCAGCTTTTTCAGCTGTTTTCAGCAAAAACCTCTTGTCAGCAGAATTCTGCTCATTCACCTCTTGTCAGCAGAAATTCTGCTGATTGAACTCTTTTCAGCGGAAATTCTGCTGATTGAACTCTTTTCAGCGGAAATTCTGCTGATTGAACTCTTTTCAGCGGAAATTCTGCTGATTGAACTCTTTTCAGCAGAATTCTGCTGATTGAACTCTGATTGAACTCTTTTCAGCAGAATTCTGCTGATTGAACTCTTTTCAGCAGAATTCTGCTGATTGAACTCTTTTCAGCAGGAATTCTGCTGATTGAACTCTTTTCAGCAGAATTTTAAATTTTTTCACCACTTTTCAGCACAAATCCCAGCTTTTTCAGCTGTTTTCAGCAAAAACCTCTTTTCAGCAGAATTCTGCTGATTGAACTCTTTTCAGCAGAAATTCTGCTGATTGAACTCTTTTCAGCAGAATTGTAAATTTTTTCACTACTTTTCAGCACATCTCCCAGCTTTTTCAGCTGTTTTCACCAAAAACCTATTTTCAGCAGAATTCTGCTGATTGAACTCTTTTCAGCAGAATTTTAATTTTTTTCACCACTTTTAAGCACAAATCCCACCTTTTTCAGCTGTTTTCAGCAAAAACCTCTTTTCAGCAGAATTTTAAATTTTTTCACCACTTTTCAGCACAAATCCCAGCTTTTTCAGCTGTTTTCAGCAAAAACCTCTTTTCAGCAGAATTTTAAATTTTTTCACCACGTTTCAGCACAAATCCCAGCTTTTTCAGCTGTTTCCAGCAAAAAACTCGTTTCAGCAGAATTCTGCTGATTGAACTCTTTTCAGCAGAAAGTCTGCTGATTGAACTCTTTTCAGCAGAATTTTAAATTTTTTCACCACTTTTCAGCACAAATCCCAGCTTTTTCAGCTGTTTTCAGCAGAATTCTGCTTATTGAACTCTTTTCAGCAGAAATTCTGCTGATTGTAGTCTTTTCAGCAGAATTTTGAATTTTTTCACCACAAATCCCACCTTTTTCAGCAGTTTTCAGCAAAAACCTCTTTTCAGCAGAAATTCTGCTGATTGAACTCTTTTCAGCAGAATTTTAAATTTTTTCACCACTTTTCAGTACAAATCCCAGCTTTTTCAGCTGTTTTCAGCAAAAACCTCTTGTCAGCAGAATTCTGCTCATTCACCTCTTTTCAGCAGAAATTCTGCTCATTGAACTCTTTTCAGCAGAAATTCTGCTCATTCACCTCTTTTCAGCGCAATTTTCTGCTCCTTTCCATCTTTTCTGCAGAAATTCTGCTCATTGAAGTCTTTTCAGCAAAATTTTCAGCCTTTTCACCTCTTGTCAGCACAAATCTCAGCTGTTTTCAGAAAAAACTCTTTTGAGCAGAAATTCTGCTGATTCATCTCTTTTGAGCAGAAATTCTGCTGATTCATCTCTTTTCAGTGCAACTTTCTGCTTCTTTCCATCTTTTCTTCAGAAATTCTGCTCATTCACCTCTTTTCAGCGCAACTTTCTGCTTCTTTACCTCTTTTCAGCAGAAATTCTGCTGATTCACCTCTTTTTTGCAAAGTTTTCAGCCTTTTCACCTCTTATCAGCACAATTCTCAGCCGCTTCTGCTCATTTCAGCAGAATTGTCAGTCTCTCCACCTCCTCTTTGTGAGAATGACTTTGGCTGAGTGAGATGAAAATTTCTCCGTCTTTACCCCTTTCAGTAGAATTTTTTGCTTTTCACCACTTTTCAAGAAAAGTTTCTGCTTCTTCACCTGTATTCAGCAAAATTTTAAGTTTCTTCACCACCATACACCTTTTTGCAACTTTTTCAGCTTTTTTCAGCAGACATCTTCAGCGTTAAGGCATCCACACAGCATTTTCGCAGGAAATGCAAATTTTTCTAGTTATTATTGTGTGGATGCTTTAAGGCATCCACACTATTGTTTTCCTGTTTCTCTTTATTCTTTATTATTGTGTGGATGCTTTAAGGCATCCACACTATTGTTTTCCTGTTTCTCTTTATTCTTTATTATTATTATTGTGTGGATGCTTTAAGGCATCCACACTATTGTTTTCCTGTTTCTCTTTATTCTTTATTATTATTATTATTCTTGGGACTTCCGTACGTTTTTCGCCGTTGAACTACTTCCACAATTTTTGTGCTATTTTCACCATTCAAATTTTAAACTATTCTGCTATTTTTGCTCTTTTATGCTATATCTTTTGGTATTTTTTGCTATTAATACTTTTTAAAATATTAAGCTTTTTTCCTTTAATTTGTCCCATTGAAATGAGTGGGAAATTTAAAAAATTCTGCTAAAACTTGCTCTTTTTTGAAACTTAACTACTTCCTCATACTTTTGTCTAGAACAACCATTCAAACTTTAAAATGTTCACAAATTATTGGGCTATTAATGTATGATTCAGCTTTTTCAAATCTTTTACCGTTTTACTTTTATCCCTCTTAAAGTTTTGAGTTGGAAAATTGTGATTTTTCAGAAAATACATGGGTTGTTATGGTTGCTATGCAGTTGGTTCTAAGTGAGCCACTTTAAGTTTCGCAGTCTTCTCTTCATGTCCGAACAACTTCTTGCTACTTGCTCAATTTTCACTCAACTTCCACAAATTATACATCAAAACGTAGGTATTTTTGCTGGCTTTCAGAAAATGTCACTGTCATTGTTGTGGGATTTATAGAATTTTGGCAAATCTCCTCAGACCAACACAAAGTCTCAAAACTCTCCATAGAAAGTCAATGGAGAGTTTGTTCAAAATCACAGCTGGATTTCTCTAATGAGAGGCATATTCGAATCGTCATATCTCCTTAACTAAGCGAAGTTAAGACATGAGGCTTGTCCCGATATATCTTCAGACACTCCTGACGCTCACAATTCAAGAATTATTTTCTCACCTATTACCATTTGGCCATGAATTACGTTTGTTTGAGGGTAGGAAATTCGTCCTTGGCTCGGATTTCTTCAGCTTTCAAACTCTGGAAATGAACCACTTTTTTCTCTCGTCATATCTTTTTAATGGATTTCCACAGAGACCTGAAAATTTCCATGACTGTTCACCAAAGCCTGCTGTCTCTTACGGTGAAAGAATGATATCGATACTCCAAATAGATTTAGAGTTAGAAAGCGTTGTTTGATGGCAAGTCAAGGCAGTTTTCGCTTGACTCTACTCAGTTATGGTGCATTACAAGTCAAATATCTTTAATAATTCATATTTTAATGATAAATTGTAAACACTTGAAGATTCCCCCATGTCTTCTGAACAAAACGGTGTAAGAATGACCGTTCTAGCCCCTACGGTTAGGAAATTATGGCCATTTGTTTGGAGGGTAGTCCTCACTATGAGAAATAGACTGCAAAAATCCTGTCTCTCTGCTGTGTGTGTAAAAACGGCTGCACCGGTTTTGGCGGGAAAAAGTACACAGCCTCTCTGATTGGTGGATTCAAATTCAGCAGCTCCCAGGCTGCTTGACTTACCAACAAAGTTGCTTCTCTCTCCCTCTGTGTGTGTGTGTGTGTGTGTGTGTGTGTGTGTGTGTGTATTTCTGCTTTTTATAGTATTTCTGCTTTTTATAGTATTTCTGCTAAATTATAGTATTTCTGCTAAATTATAGTATTTCTGCTTTTTATAATATTTCTGCTTAATATAGCATTTGTGCTTAATATAGTATTTCTGCTGAATTATAGTATTTCTGCTTTTTATAGGATTTGTGCTTAATATAGTATTTCTGCTAAATCATAGTATTTCTGCTTTTTATAGTATTTGTGCTTAATATAGTATTTCTGCCTTTTATACTATTTCTGCTAAATTATAGTATTTCTGCTTCTTATAGTATTTCTGCTTCTTATAGTATTTCTGCTTTTTATAGTATTTCTGCTTTTTATAGTATTTGTGCTAAAACATAGTATTTCTACTAAATGTAGTATTTATGCTTAATCATACTATTTCTATATATTACTGCCAGGTCCCCAGGCAGCCAATCCTCTGTGACGACTGAGACATTCAAATTCACAAATAAGAGCCTGCACGGCTTCCCAGCCAGCCAATCATATCTGAGGGCTCAGGCATTCAAATTTGCATATTGGGGCCTTCACGGCTTGTACGCCAGCCAATCATATCTGAGGTGTGCCGTTTCTTCTCTCGTCATATCTCAGCCACGGTTGTACAAAGAGCAATGAAAATCGCAGTCAAAGTACACCAAAGTCCGCTGATTCATCCAGTACAAGATTTATGCTTCTAGTCCACCTAGTTTTTGAGTTACACGACGCTTTGTAACTCAAAAAACTGCGTTTTTCGCCTCTCACCGCGATCTAATTCTGACTGCTCATCAACCTGTTTTCCAGGCGCCCGCTCTCTTTCCCAGTGGCGCAGTTGGTAGTGACATGGGTCTTCAAGCCAAAGATCGTTGGTTCGATTCCACCTTGGTCAACATGTTTTTTTCCCCTACAAATTAATACACTATCACAGACCAGTAATTCATATTCATCATTTATTACGATTCTGCAAACTTTTATCATTTTACCAGCTTTTCTAATATGGACCTCAGATTCTTGTTAACACTCCATGGCACAAATACTGTTCCCTTTAGGCTCTGTGTATGTGTGTGTGTATCAATATTTCTCCCATTTTAAAGTATTACTTCTCCATAATTGTATTTCTGTTGAAATCAAAGTACTTTTACTACATCTTAGTACTTCTGCTCAATCATAGTATTTCTGCTAAATCATAGTATTTTTGCCAAATCATGGTTTTTGCGCCAAATCATATATTTTTCTAAATCATAGTGTTTCTGTAATGTTTAAGTATTTTTGGCTAAATATATTCTTTCTGTTATCTTATACTATTTCTCCTAAATTCTTGTATATTTGAGAAGTTATCATGTTTCTGCTAAGTTACAATATTTCTGCCAAGTTCTGCTATGCTATTGTATTTCTGCCAAGTATTATGTTTCCTCTAAGATATTGCAGTTCTGCTAAGTTATTACATTTTAGCAAAGTTCCTTTGCTTCTGCAAAGTTTTTACAATTTCTGCTACTTTTCAGCTTTTTCAGCTAGTTTTTGCAGACAGCTTCAGCTTTAAAGCATCCACACTGCATTTTCGCAGGAAATGCAAATTTTTCTAGTTATTCTTGGGACTTCCGTACGCTTTTCGCCGTTGAACTACTTCCACAATTTTCAGCCGATTTTCACCGTTCAAATTTTAAACTATTCTGCTATTTTTGCTCTTTTGTGCTATATCTTTTGGTATTTTTTGCTATTATACTTTTTAAAATATTAAGCTTTTTTCCTTTAATTTGTCCCATTGAAATGAATGGGAAACTTCCGCAATTCTGCTAAAACTTGCTTGTTTTTGAAACTTAACTACTTCCTCATATTTTCACTTAGAACAACCATTCAAACTTTAAAATGTTCTCAAATTATTGGGCTATTCAGGTATAAATCAGCTTTTTCAAATCTTTTACCGTTTTATTTTTATCCCTCTTAAAGTTTTGAGTTGCAAAATTGGGATTTTTCAGAAAATACATGCGTTGTTATGGTTGCTATGCACTTGGTTCTAAGTGAGACACTGTAGGTTTCGCAGTCTTCTCTTCATGTCCGAACAACTTCTTGCTACTTGCTCAATTTTCACTCAACTTCCACAAATTATACATCAAAACGTAGGTATTTTTGCTGGCTTTCAGAAAATGTCACTATCATTGTTGTGGGATTTATAGAATTTTGGCAAATCTCCTCAGACCAACACAAAGTCTAAAAACTCTCCATAGAAAGTCAATGGAGAATTTGTTCAAAATCACCGCTGGATTTCTGTAATGAGAGGCATTTTCGAATCGTCATATCTCCCCAACGAAGCAAAGTTAAAACATGAGGCTTGTCCCAGTATATCTTCAGACACTCCTGACGCTCACAATTCAAGAATTTTTTTCTCACCTATTACCGTTCTGAGATGAGTTAGACTTGTTTGAGGGTAGGAAATTTGTCCTTCGCTCAGATTTCTTCAGCTTTCAAACTCTGGAAATGAGCCACTTTTTTCTCTCGTCATATCTTTTTTTTGGATTTCCACAGAGACCTGAAAATTTCCATGACTGTTCACCAAAGCCTGCTGTCTCTTACGGTGAAAGAATGATATCGATACTCCAAATAGATTTAGAGTTAGAAAGCGTTGTTTGAGGGCAGGTAAAGGCAGTTTTTGCTTTGCCTCTAATCAGTTATGGTGCATTACAAGTCAAATATCTTTAATAATTCATATTTTAATGATAAATTGTCAACACTTGAAGATTCCCCCATCTCTTCTGAACAAAACGGTGTAAGAATGACCGTTCTAGCCCCTACGGTTAGGAAATTATGGTCATTTGTTTGAGCTTAGTCCTCACTATGAGAAATAGACTGCAAAAATCCTGTCTCTCTGCTGCGTGTGTAAAAACGACTGCACCTGTTTTGGCGGGAAAAAGTACACAGCCTCTCTGATTGGTGGATTCAAATTTAGCAGCTCCCAGGCTGCTTGACTGACCTAAAAACTTGCTTCTCTCTCTTTCTCTGTGTGTGTGTGTGTGTGTTATAGTATTTCTTAATGATAGTATTTCTGCTTTTTATAGTATTTCTGCTAAGTTATAGTATTTCTGCTTTTTAAAGTATTTCTGCTTTTTATAGTATTTGTGCTTAATATAGTATTTCTGCTAAATTATACTATTTCTGCTTTTTATAGTATTTCTGCTTTTTATAGGATTTGTGCTTAATATAGTATTTCTGCTGAATTGTAGTATTTCTGCTTTTTATAGTATTTCTGCTTAATATAGTATTTCTACTTTTAGTAGGATTTGTGCTAAATATAGTATTTCTGCTTTTTATAGTATTTGTGCTTAATATAGTATTTCTTCTTTTTATAATATTTCTGCTTTTTATAGGATTTGTGCTTAATATAATATTTGTGACAAATACTGTTCCCTTTAGGCTCTGTGTATGTGTGTGTGTATCAATATTTCTCCCATTTTAAAGTATTACTTCTCTATAACTGTATTTCTGTTAAATCAAAGTACTTTTACTACATCTTAGTACTTTTGCTCAATCATAGTATTTCTGCTAAATCATAGTATTTTTGCCAAATCATGGTTTTGTGCCAAATCATAACATTTGTGTTATGTTATAGTATTACTACTAAGTGGAGGAATTTCTATCATGTTACAGTATATGTGCTGATTACAGTATTTCTGCTAAATCATAGTATTTCTACTATATTATATTTTTCTTTCTAAATATAGCATTTCTGCTATATAATTGTATTTCTGCTATGTTATAGTATTTGTGCTAAAACATAGTATTAATTTAAAATTACAATATTCATAGTTCATCACAGTGTCTCTGGTAAATCACAGTATTTCTGCTATGTTGTACTATTTTTCTAAATCATAGTGTTTCTGTAATGTTTAAGTATTTTTGGCTAAATATATTCTTTCTGTTATCTTATACTATTTCTCCTAAATTCTTGTATATTTGAGAAGTTATCATGTTTCTGCTAAGTTACAATATTTCTGCCAAGTTCTGCTATGCTATTGTATTTCTGCCAAGTATTATGTTTCCTCTAAGATATTGCAGTTCTGCTAAGTTATTACTTTTTAGCAAAGTTCCTTTGCTTCTGCAAAGTTTTTACAATTTCTGCAGCTTTTCACCTTTTTCAACTAGTTTTTGCAGACAGCTTCAGCTTTAAAGCATCCACACTGCATTTTCGCAGGAAATGCAAATTTTTCTAGTTATTGTGTGGATGCTTTAAGGCATCCACACTATTGTTTTCCTGTTTCTCTTTATTCTTTATTATTATTATTCTTGGGACTTCCGTACATTTTTCGCCGTTGAACTACTTCCACAATTTTTGTGCTATTTTCACCATTCAAATTTTAAACTATTCTGCTATTTCTGCTAATGTGTGCTATATCTTTTGGTATTTTTCACTATTATACTTTTTAAAATATTAAGCTTTTTTCCTTTAATTTGTCCCATTGAAATGAATGGGAAACTTCCGCAATTCTGCTAAAACTTGCTCGTTTTTGAAACTTAACTACTTCCTCATACTTTCACATAGAAACTCCATTTAAACTTTAAAATGTTCACAAATTATTGGTCTATTCATGTATGATTCAGCTTTTTCATATCTGTTACCGTTTTCATCTTATCCCTCTTTAAGTTTTGAGTTTCATCTTTGTGATTTTTCACAAAATACATGGGTTGTTATGGTGGCTATGCACTTGGTTCTAAGTGAGGCACTGTAAGTTTCGTAGTCTTCTCTTCATGTCCGAACAACTTCTTGCTACTTGCTCAATTTTCACTCAACTCCCACAAATTATACATCAAAACGTAGGTATTTTTGCTGGCTTTCAGAAAATGTCACTATCATTGTTGTGGTATTGACAGAATTTTGGCAAATCTCCTCAGACCAACACAAAGTCGGAAAACTCTCCATAGAAAGTCAATGGAGAGTTTGTTCAAAATCACCGCTGGATTTCTGTAATGAGAGGCATATTCGAATCGTCATATCTCCTTAACGAAGCGAAGTTAAGACATGAGGCTTGTCCCGATATATCTTCAGACACTCCTGATGCTCACAATTCAAGAATTTTTTTCTCACCTATTACCATTTGGCCATGAATTACGTTTGTTTGAGGGTAGGAAATTCGTCCTTCGCTCAGATTTCTTCAAATTTCAAACTCTGGAAATGACCCACTTTTTTCTCTCGTCATATCTTTTTGATAGATTTCCACAAAGACCTGAAAATTTCCATGGTTGTTCACCAAAGCCTGCTGTCTCTTACGGTGAAAGAATGATATTGATACTCCAAATAGATTTAGAGTTAGAAAGCGTTGTTTGAGGGCAAGTCAAGGCAGTTTTTGCTTCGCCTCTACTCAGTCATAGTGCATTACAAGTCAAATATCTTTAATAATTCATATTTTAATGATAAATTGTCAACACTTGAAGATTCCCCCATCTCTTCTGAACAAAACGGTGTAAGAATGACCATTCTAGCCACTACGGTTAGGAAATTATGGCCATTTGTTTGGAGGGTAGTCGTCACCATGAGAAATAGACTGCAAAACTTCCTTTCTCTCTGCTGGGTGTGTAAAAACGGCTGTACCTGTTTTGGCGGGAAAATGTACACAGCATCTCTGATTGGTGGATTCAAATCCAGCAGCTCCCAGGCTGCTTGAATGATCTACAAAGTTGCTTCTCTCTCTTTCTGTCTGTGTTATAGTATTTCTAAATCATAGTATTTCTGCTTTTTATAGTATTTATGCTTAATATAGTATTTCTGCTAAATTATAGTATTTATGCTTTTTATAAGATTTGTGCTTAATATAGTATTTCTGCTTTTTATAGTATTGCTGCTAAATTATAGTACTTCTTCTTTTTATAGTATTTCTGCTTAATATAGTATTTCTGCTAAATTATAGTATTTCTGCTAAACTATAGTATTTGTGCTTAATATAGTATTTGTGCTTAATATAGTATTTCTGCTAAATTATAGTATTTCTGCTTAATTATAGTATTTCTGCTTTTTATAATAATTCTGCTTTTTATAGTATTTCTGCTTAATATAATATTTCTGCTTAATATAATATTTCTGCTAAATTATACTGCTTCTGCTTTTTATAGTATTTCTGCTTAATATAGTATTTCTGCTAAATTATAGTATTTCTGCTTAATATAGTATTTGTGCTTAATATAGTATTTCTGCTAAATTATAATATTTCTGCTTTTTATAAGATTTGTGCTTATAATAGTATTTCTGCTTAATATAGTATTTCTGCTAAATTATAGTATTTCTGCTAAATTATAGTATTTCTGCTTTTGATAGTATTTCTGCTTTTTATAGTATTTGTGCTTAATATAGTATTTCTGCTAAATTATAGTATTTCTGCTTTTTATAATATTTCTGCTAAATTATAGTATTTCTGCTTTTTATAGTATTTCTGCTTTTTAAAGTATTTCTGCTAAATTATAGTATTTATGCTTTTTATAGTATTGCTGCTAAATTATAGTACTTCTTCTTTTTATAGTATTTCTGCTTAATATAGTATTTCTGCTAAATTATAGTATTTCTGCTTAATATAGTATTTCTGCTAAACTATAGTATTTGTGCTTAATATAGTATTTGTGCTAAATTATAGTATTTCTGCTTAATTATAGTATTTCTGCTTTTTATAGTAATTCTGCTTTTTATAGTATTTCTGCTTAATATAATATTTCTGCTTAATATAATGTTTCTGCTAAATTATATTACTTCTGCTTTTTATAGTATTTCTGCTAAATTATAGTATTTCTGCTTAATGTAGTATTTCTGCTAAATTATAGTATTTGTGCTTAATATAGTATTTGTGCTTAATATAGTATTTCTGCTAAATTATAATATTTCTGCTAAATTATTATATTTCTGCTTTTTATAGTATTTCTGCTTTTTATATTATTTCTGCTTAATATAATATTTCTGCTTAATATAATATTTCTGCTAAATTATAGTATTTCTGCTTTTTATAGTATTTCTGCTGTTTACAGGATTTGTGCTTAATATAGTATTTGTGCTTAATATAGTATTTCTGCTAAATTATAGTATTTCTGGTTTTTATAATATTTGTGCTAAAACATAGTATTTCTGCTAAATTATAATATTTCTGCTTAATATAATATTTCTGCTTAATATAGTATTTCTGCTAAATTATAGTCTTTCTGCTTTTTATAGTATTTCTGCTTTTTATAGTATTTGTGCTTAATATAGTATTTCTGCTAAATTATAGTATTTCTGCTTTTTATACTATTTCTGCTAAATTATAATATTTCTGCTCTTTATAGTATTTCTGCTTTTTATAGTATTTCTGCTTTTTATAGTATTTCTGCTTTTTATAGTATTTGTGCTAAAACATAGTATTTCTACTAAATGTAGTATTTATGCTTAATCATACTATTTCTATATATTACTGCCAGTTCCCCAGGTAGCCAATCCTCTGTGAGGAATGAGACATTCAAATTCTGACTGCTCATCACCTTGTTTTCAAGCCTCCTGCTCTCTGTCCCAGTGTCGCAGTTGATAGTGAGACGGGTCTGCAACCCAAAGGTCGTGGGTTCAAATCCATATTGCTCATCATGTTTTTTTCCCTTCAAATTAATACACTATCACAGACCAGTAATTCATATTCATCATTTATTACAATTCTGCAAACTTTTATGATTTTACCAGCTTTTCTAATATGGACCTCACATTCTTGTTAACACTCCATGGCACAAATACTGTTCCCGTTAGGCTCTGTGTATGTGTGCGTGTGTATCAATATTTCTCCCATTTTAAAGTATTACTCCACCATAGTTGTATTTCTGTTAAATCAAAGTACTTTTACTACATCTTAGTACTTCTGCTCAATCATAGTATTTCTGCTCAATCATAGTATTTTTGCCAAATCATGGTCTTTGTGCCAAATCATAACATTTGTGTTATGTTATAGTACTACTACTAAGTGGAGGAATTTCTGTCATGTTACAGTATATGTGCTGATTACAGTATTTCTGCTAAATCATAATATTTCTACTATATATTTATACTTATATTTTTCTTTCTAAATATAGCATTTCTGCTATATAATTGTATTTCTGCTATGTTATAATATTTGTGCTAAACCAGAGTATTTGTGCTGAAATATAGTATTTCTGCCAAATGATAGTATTTCTGTCAAATTATAATATTTGTGCTAAAACATAGTATTAATTTAAAACTAGAAAAATTTGCATTTCCTGCGAAAATGCTGTGTGGATGCCTTAACGCTGAAGATGTCTGCTGAAAAAAGCTGAAAAATTTAAAAGGTGGTGATGAGGTGAAAAGGCTGAAAACTTTGCAGAAAAGAGGTGAATAAGCAGAATTTGTGCTGAAAAGAGGTGAAAATTCTGCTGAAAAGAGTTCAATCAGCAGAATTTCTGCTGAAAAGAGGTTTTTGCTGAAAACAGCTGAAAAAGCTGGGATTTGTGCTCAAAAGTGGTGAAAAAATTAAAAATTCTGCTGAAAAGAGATGAATCAGCAGAATTTCTGCTCAAAAGAGTTTTTTCTGAAAACAGCTGAGATTTGTGCTGAAAAGAGGTGAAAATTCTGCTGAAAAGAGTTCAATCAGCAGAATTTCTGCTGAAAAAAGCTGAATGAGCAGAATTCTGCTAAAAAGAGGTTTTTGCTGAAAACAGCTGAAAAAGCTGGGATTTGTGCTGATAAGAGGTGAAAAGTCTGAAAACTTTGCAGAAAAGAGGTGAATCAGAAGAATTTCTGCTGAAAAGAGATGAATCAGCAGAATTTGTGCTCAAAAGAGTTTTTTCTGAAAACAGCTGAGATTTGTGCTAATAAGAGGTGAAAAGGCCGAAATTTTTGCAGAAGAGGTGAATAACCAGAATTTGCGCATGCAAGCAGGGAACATGTGCGGCAACTGTCACAGGTAGGATTCGAACCTCCGGGTCTCACGGCAGCTGCTCAACCCTCTGAGCCAAATGAGTTCTGGTCACAAGCAAAGATATGATAAGAAGAAAAATGTGCACTGTGGAGCAGAAGCTTAAATTAGCAGAAAAGAGGTGAAGAGGAAGAACTACTTTGTTGTGAAATGAGGTAAAGAGACTGAAATTTGTGCTTAAAACAAGTGAAAAAGCTGAACTCTGAAATTCTTCCGAAAGAGCTGAAGAGGCTGACATTTTTCAGCTACTCATTGAGCCAAACTGGTTCTCACGTAACAGAAAAACGGTGAAAAAGCTTAAAATTCTAATAAAAACAGCAGAAGAGGCTGAGATTTGAGCTGATAAGAGGTAAAAAGGCTGAAAATTTTGCTGAAAAGAGTTGAATGAGCAGAATTTCTGCAGAAAAGATGGAAAGAAGCAGAAAGTTGCGCTGAAAAGAGATGAATCAGCAGAATTTCTGCTCAAAAGAGTTTTTTCTGAAAACAGCTGAGATTTGTGCTGAAAAGAGGTGAAAAGGTTGAAAATTTTGCAGAAGAGGTGAATAAGAAGAATTTGGGCTGAAAAGAGGTGAAAATTCTGCTGAAAAGAGTTCAATCAGCAGAATTTCTGCTGAAAAAAGCTGAATGAGCAGAATTCTGCTAAAAAGAGGTTTTTGCTGAAAACAGCTGAAAAAGCTGGGATTTGTGCTGATAAGAGGTGAAAAGTCTGAAATCTTTGCAGAAAAGAGGTGAATCAGCAGAATTTCTGCTGAAAAGAGTTTTTTCTGAAAACAGCTGAGATTTGTGCTGATAGGAGGTGAAAAGGCTGAACCAATCAGAGGTACTTCTTCTGTCTGCTTTATCAGGCTGTGTACTTGTATGTATTTCTGCCATGGAGCGTTAACAAGAATCTGAGGTCCATATTAGGAAAGCTGCCAAAATCATAAAACTTTGCAGAATTGTAATAAATGATCAAAATGAATTACTGGTCTGTGATAGTGTATTAATTTGTAGTGAAAAAAACATGTGGATAAGGTGGAATTGAACACACGACCTTTGGGCTTCAAACCCGTGTCATTACCAACTGCGCCACTGGCAAAGAGAGCAGGCGCCTGGAAAACAGGCTGATGAGCAGTCAGAATTAGATCGCGGTAAGAGGCGAAAAACGCCGTTCTTTGGAGTTACAAAACGTCGTGTAACTCAAAAACTAGGTGGACTAGAAACATAATTCTTGTACTGGGTGAATCAGCGGACTTTGGTGAACTTTGACTGCGATTTACATAGCTCTTTGTACTTCCGTCGCTGAGATATGACGAGAGAAGAAACGGCTTCATTTTCGGAATTTGAAAACTGAGAGGAGGACAGATTTCCACTCCTCAAACAAACGTAATTCATGGCTCAACGGTAAGATGACTGTAAAAACTGCTTCAACCGTGAGTGTCAGCAGTGTCTGAAGATGAATTGGCACAAGCCTCATGTTTTAACTTTGCATCGTTAAGGAGATATGACGATTTGAAAATGCCTTCAGTTTCAGTATTTTAGCTCTGAGTTTCACAACCTCCCCATAGACTTTGAATGGGGAGTTTTTAGACTTCGTGTCACTTCGAGGCAAATTGTGAAAAAACCGTAACTCGCACGATAATTATAGTGACACTGTCTTAAAGCCAGCAAAAATACCTACGTTTTGATGTATAATTTGTGGGGGATGAGTGGAAATTGAGCGAGTAGCAAGAAGTTGTTCAGACATGAAGAGAAAATTCAGAACGCACCAGCTCTCATTCTGAGTTAATTGCATAGCAACCATAACAACGCATGTATTTTCTGAAAAATCACAAAGCTGCAACTGAAAACTTAAAGAGGCATTAAATGAAAACGGTAACAGATATGAAAAAGCTGAATCACACACGAAAAGCCCAATCATTTGAGAACGTTTTAAAGTTTGAATGGAGTTTCTAGGTGAAAGTATGAGGAAGTAGTTAAGTTTCAAAAACAAGCAAGTTTTAGCAGAATTGTGGAAGTTTTCCATTCATTTCAATGGGACAAAAAAAAGGAAAAAAGTGTAATATTTTAAAAAGTATAATAGTAATAAACACCAAAAGATATAGCTGGAATTAGCAGAAAGAGCAGAACAGTTTAGAGTTTGAACGGAGAAAATCGGCTGAAAACTGAGGGAGTAGTTAAGTGCCGAAAAACGTGGAGCAACTATAAGAATAAAGTTTAAAGAGAAACAGGAACTCAATAGTGTGGATGCCTTTGAGGGCATCCACACAATTACAATATTGATAGTTGATCACAGTGTCTCTGGTAAATCACAGTATTTCTGCTATGTTGTACTATTTTTCTAAATCATAGTTTTCTGTAATGTTTAAGTATTTTTGGCTAAATATATTCTTTCTGTTATCTTATACTATTTCTCCTAAATTCTTGTATATTTGAGAAGTTATCATGTTTCTGGTAAGTTACAATATTTCTGACACGTTCTGCTATGCTATTGTATTTCTGCCAAGTATTATGTTTCCTCTAAGATACTGCAGTTCTGTTAAGTTATTACTTTTTAGCAAAGTTCCTTTGCTTCTGCAAAGTTTTTACAATTTCTGCAACTTTTCAGCTTTTTCATCTAGTTTTTGCAGACAGCTTCAGCTTTAAAGCATCCACACTGCATTTTCGCAGGAAATGCAAATTTTTCTAGTTATTATTATTCTTGGGACTTCCGTACGCTTTTCGCCGTTGAACTACTTCCACAATTTTTGTGCTATTTTCACCGTTCAAATTTTAAACTATTCTGCTATTTTTGCTCTTTTATGCTATATCTTTTGGTATTTTTTGCTATTATACTTTTTAAAATATTACACTTTTTTCCTTTAATTTGTCCCATTGAAATGAATGGGAAACTTCCGCAATTCTGCAAAAATTTGCTTGTTTTTGAAACTTAACTACTTCCTCATATTTTCACTTAGAACAACCATTCAAACTTTAAAATGTTCTCCAATTATTGGGCTATTAAGCTATAAATCAGCTTTTTCAAATCTTTTACCATTTTATTTTTATCCCTCTTAAAGTTTTGAGTTGCAAAATTTGGATTTTTCAGAAAATACATGCGTTGTTATGGTTGCTATGCACTTGGTTCTAAGTGAGACACTGTAGGTTTCGCAGTCTTCTCTTCATGTCCGAACAACTTCTTGCTACTTGCTCAATTTTCACTCAACTTCCACAAATTATACATCAAAACGTAGGTATTTTTGCTGGCTTTCAGAAAATGTCACTATCATTGTTGTGGGATTTATAGAATTTTGGCAAATCTCCTCAGACCAACACAAAGTCTAAAAACTCTCCATAGAAAGTCAATGGAGAATTTGTTCAAAATCACCGCTGGATTTCTCTAATGAGAGGCATTTTCGAATCGTCATATCTCCCCAACGAAGCAAAGTTAAAACATGAGGCTTGTCCCAGTATATCTTCATACACTCCTGACGCTCACAATTCAAGAATTATTTTCTCACCTATTACCGTTCTGAGATGAGTTAGACTTGTTTGAGGGTAGGAAATTCGTCCTTCGCTCAGATTTCTTCAGATTTCAAACTCTGGAAATGAGGCAATTTTTTCTCTCGTCATATCTTTTTTTTGGATTTCCACAGAGACCTGAAAATTTCCATGACTGTTCACTAAAGCCTGCTGTCTCTTACGGTGAAAGAATGATATCGATACTCCAAATAGATTTAGAGTTACAAAGCGTTGTTTGAGCGCAGGTCAAGGCAGTTTTCGCTTGCCTCTACTCAGTTATGGTGCATTACAAGTCAAATATCTTTAATAATTCATATTTTAATGATAAATTGTCAACACTTGAAGATTCCCCCATCTCTTCTGAACAAAACGGTGTAAGAATGACCGTTCTAGCCCCTACGGTTAGGAAATTATGGTCATTTGTTTGAGCTTAGTCCTCACTATGAGAAATAGACTGCAAAAATCCTGTCTCTCTGCTGCGTGTGTAAAAACGGCTGCACCTGTTTTGGCGGGAAAAAGTACACCGCCTCTCTGATTGGTGGATTCACATTTAGCAGCTCCCAGGCTGCTTGACTGACCTAAAAACTTGCTTCTCTCTCTTTCTGTGTGTGTGTGTTATAGTATTTCTTAATGATAGTATTTCTGCTTTTTATAGTATTTCTGCTTTTTATAGGATTTCTGCTTTTTATAGGATTTGTGCTTTTTATAGGATTTGTGCTTAATATAGTATTTCTGCTAAATTGTAGTATTTCTGCTTTTTATAGTATTTCTGCTAAATTATAGTATTTCTTAATGATAGTATTTCTGCTTTTTATAGTATTTCTGCTTTTTATAGGATTTCTGCTTTTTATAGGATTTGTGCTTTTTATAGTATTTGAGCTTAATATAGTATTTCTGCTTTTTATAGGATTTGTGCTTAATATAATATTTGTGACAAATACTGTTCCCTTTAGGCTCTGTGTATGTGTGTGTGTATCAATATTTCTCCCATTTTAAAGTATTACTCCTCCATAATTGTATTTCTGTTAAATCAAAGTACTTTTACTACATCTTAGTACTTCTGCTCAATCATAGTATTTCTGCTAAATTATAGTATTTCTGCTTTTTATAGTATTTCTGCTTTTTTAGTATTTCTGCTTTTTATAGGATTTGTGCTTAATATAGTATTTCTGCTATATTATAGTATTTCTGCTTTTTGTAGGATTTCTGCTTTTTATAGTATTTCTTCTTTTTATAGTATTTCTGCTTAATTACAGTATTTTTGCTTTTTATAGTGTTTTTGCTTTTTATAGTATTTGTGCTTAATATAGTATTTCTGCTAAATTATAGTATTTCTGCTTTTTATAGTATTTCTTCTTTTTATAGTATTTCTGCTTAATTACAGTATTTCTGCTTTTTATAGTATTTCTGCTTTTTATAGTATTTGTGCTAAAACATAGTATTTCTTCTAAATGTAGTATTTATGCTTAATCATACTATTTCTATATATTACTGCCAGGTCCCCATGCAGCCAATCCTCTGTGAGGACTGTGACATTCAAATTTACAAATCAGAGCCTGCACGGCTTCCCAGCCGGCCAATCATATCTGAGGGCTCAGGCATTCAAATTTGCATGTTGGGGCCTTCACGGCTTGTAAGCCATCCAATCATATCTGAGGTCTGCCGTTTCTTCTCTCGTCATATCTCAGCGACGGTTGTACAAAGAGCAATGAAAATCGCAGTCAAAGTACACCAAAGTCCGCTGATTCACCCAGTACAAGAATTGTGCTTCTAGTCCACCCAGTTTTTTAGTTACACGACGTTTTGTAACTCCAAAAAACTGCGTTTTTCGTCTCTTACCGCGATCTAATTCTGACTGATGACTAGTTCATGCATTTATTACTTCCAGGCTGGACTACTGCAATTCATTATTATCAGGATGTCCAAAAAACTCACTGAAAAGCCTTCAGTTAATCCAAAATGCTGCAGCAAGAGTACTGACAGGGACTAGAAAGAGAGAGCATATTTCTCCTGTTTTGGCTTCCCTTCATTGGCTTCCTGTTAAATCCAGAATTGAATTCAAAATCCTGCTCCTCACATACAAGGTCTTAAATAATCAGGCCCCATCTTATCTTAATGACCTTGTAGTACCATATTACCCTATTAGAGCACTTCGCTCCCACTCTGCAGGCCTACTTGTTGTTCCTAGAGTATTTAAAAGTAGAATGGGAGGGAGAGCCTTCAGTTTTCAGGCCCCTCTTCTGTGGAACCAGCTTCCAGTTTGGATTCGGGAGACAGACACTATCTCTACTTTTAAGATTAGGCTTAAAATCCTCCCTTAGTTATGCTGCAATAGATGTAGGCTGCCGGGGGATTCCCATGATGCATTGAGTTTTTCCTTTCCAGTCACCTTTCTCACTCACTCTGTGTTAATAGACCTCTCTGTATTGAATCTTATCTGTTATTAACCTCTGTCTCTCTTCCACAGCATGTCTTTTATCCTGTCTTCCTTCTCTCACCCCAACCGGTCGCAGCAGATGGCCGCCCCTCCCTGAGCCTGGTTCTGCCGGAGGTTTCTTCCTGTTAAAAGGGAGTTTTTCCTTCCCACTGTCGCCAAAGTGCTTGCTCATAGGGGGTCATATGATTGTTGGGCTTTTCTCTGTATCTATGAAGCGCCTTGAGGCGACATTTGTTGTGATTTGGCGCTATATAAATAAAATTGAATTGAATTGAATTGAATTATTTATGCTTAATCATACTATTTCTATATATTACTGCCAGGTCCCAAGGCAGCCAATCGTCTGTGAGGACTGACTCATTCAAATTTATAAATCAGAGCCTGCACGGCTTCCCAGCCAGCCAATCATATCTAAGGGCTCAGGCATTCAAATTTGCATATTGGGGCCTTCACGGCTTGTAAGCCCGCCAATCATATCTGAGGTCTGCCATTTCTTCTCTCGTCATATCTCAGCGACTGATGTACAAAGAGCAATGAAAATCGCAGTCAAAGTACACCAAAGTCCACTGATTCACCCAGTACAAGAATTCTGCTTCTAGTCCACCTAGCTTTTGAGTTACATGACGTTTTGTAACTCCAAAAAACGGCGATTTTTGCCTCTCACCGCGATCTAATTCTGACTGCTCATGACCCTGTTTTCCACGCACTTGCTCTCTTCCCCAGTGGTGCAGTTGGTAGTGACACGGGTCTGTAACCCAAAGGTCGTGGGTTCAATCCCACCTTGGTCAACATGTTTTTTTCCTTATAAATTAATACACTATAACAGACCAGTAATTCATATTGATCATTTATTATAATTCTGCAAACTTTTATGATTTTACCAGCTTTTCTAATATGGACCTCACATTCTTGTTAACACTCCATGGCACAAATACTGTTCCCTTTAGGCTCTGTGTATGTGTGTGTATATCAATATTTCTCCCATTTTAAAGTATTACTCCTCCATAATTGTATTTCTGTTAAATCAAAGTACTTTTACTACATCTTAGTACTTCTGCTCAATCATAGTATTTCTGCTAAATCATAGTATTTTTGCCAAATCATGGTTTTTGTGCCAAATCATAACATTTGTGTTATGTTATAGTATTACTACAAAGTGGAGGAATTTCTGCCATGTTACAGTATATATGCTGATTACAGTATTTCTGCTAAATCATATTATTTCTACTATATTATATTTCTCTTTCTAAATATAGCATTTCTGCTATATAATTGTATTCCTGCTATGTTATAATATTTGTGCTAAACCAGAGTATTTGTGCCAAATGATAGTATTTCTGTCAAATTATAGTATTTGTGCTAAAACATAGTATTAATTTAAAATTACAATATTCATAGTTCATCACAGTGTCTCTGGTAAATCACAGTATTTCTGCTATGTTGTACTATTTTTGTAAATCATAGTGTTTCTGTAATGTTAAAGTATTTTTGTCTAAATATATTCTTTCTGTTATCTTAAATTATTTCTCCTAAATTCTTGTATATTTGAGAAGTTATCATGTTTCTGCTAAGTTACAATATTTCTGCCAAGTTCTGCTATGCTATTGTATTTCTGCCAAGTATTATGTTTCCTCTAAGATATTGCAGTTCTGCTAAGTTATTACTTTTTAGCAAAGTTCCTTTGCTTCTGCAAAGTTTTTACCATTTCTGCAACTTTTCAGCTTTTTCAGCTAGTTTTTGCAGACAGCTTCAGCTTTAAAGCATCCACACTGCATTTTCGCAGGAAATGCAAATTTTTCTAGTTGTGTGGATGCTTTAAGGCATCCACACTATTGTTTTCCTGTTTCTCTTTATTCTTTATTATTATTATTATTCTTGGGACTTCCGTACACTTTTCGCCATTGAACTACTTCCACAATTTTTGTGCTATTTTCACCATTCAAATTTTAAACTATTCTGCTATTTTTGCTCTTTTATGCTATATCTTGTGGTATTTTTTGCTATTATACTTTTTAAAATATTAAGCTTTTTTCCTTTAATTTGTCCCATTGAAATGAATGGGAAACTTCCGCAATTCTGCTAAAATTTGCTTGTTTTTGAAACTTAACTACTTCCTCATATTTTCACTTAGAACAACCATTCAAACTTTAAAATGTTCTCAAATTATTGGGCTATTCAGGTATAAATCATCTTTTTCAAATCTTTTATCGTTTTATTTTTATCCCTCTTAAAGTTTTGAGTTGCAAAATTGGGATTTTTCACAAAATACATGGGTTGTTATTGTTGCTATGCAGTTGGTTCTAAGTGAGACACTGTAAGTTTCGCAGTCTTCTCTTCATGTCCGAACAACTTCTTGCTACTTGCTCAATTTTCACTCAACCCCCACAAATTATACATCAAAACGTAGGTATTTTTGCTGGCTTTCAGAAAATGTCACTATCATTGTTGTGGTATTGATAGAATTTTGGCAAATCTCCTCAGACCAACCCAAAGTCTGAAAACTCTCCATAGAAAGTCAATGGAGAGTTTGTTCAAAATCACCGCTGGATTTCTCTAATGAGAGGCATTTTCGAATCGTCATATCTCCTTAACAAAGCGAAGTTAAAACATGAGGCTTGTCCCAGTATATCTTCAGACACTCCTGACGCTCACAATTCAAGAATTTTTTTCTCACCTATTACCATTTGGCCATGAATTACGTTTGTTTGAGGGTAGGAAATCCGTCCTTCGCTCAGATTTCTTCAGATTTCAAACTCTGGAAATGAACCACTTTTTTCTCTCGTCATATCTTTTTAATGGATTTCTATAGAGACCTGAAAATTTCCATGACTGTTCACTAAAGCCTGCTGTCTCTTACGGTGAAAGAATTTCATCGATACTCCAAATAGATTTAGAGTTACAAAGCGTTGTTTGAGGGCAAGTCAAGGCAGTTTTTGTTTCGCCTCTACTCAGTTATAGTGCATTACAAGTCAAATATCTTTAATAATTCATATTTTAATGATAAATTGTCAACACTTGAAGATTCCCCCATCTCTTCTGAACAAAACGGTGTAAGAATGACCGTTCTAGCCCCTACGGTTAGGAAATTATGGCCATTTGTTTGGAGGGTAGTCCTCACTATGAGAAATAGACTGCAAAAATCCTATCTCTCTGCTGTGTGTGTAAAAACGGCTGCACCTTTTTTGGCGGGAAATAGTACACAGCCTCTCTGATTGGTGGATTCAAATTTAGCAGCTCCCAGGCTGCTTGACTGACCTACAAAGTTGCTTCTCTCTCCCTCTGTGTGTGTGTTTGTGTGTGTATTTCTGCTTTTTATAGTATTTCTGCTAAATTATAGTATTTCTGCTTTTTATAGTATTTCTGCTTTTTATAGTATTTCTACTTTTTATAGGATTTCTGCTTAATATAGTATTTCTGCTCAATTATAGTATTTCTGCTCAATTATAGTATTTCTGCTTAATATAGTATTTCTACTAAATTATAGTATTTCTGCTAAATTATAGTATTTCTGCTTTTTATAGTATTTCTGCTTAATATAGTATTTCTGCTAAATTATAGTATTTCTGCTTTTTATAGTATTTCTGCTTAATATAGTATTTCTGCTAAATTATAGTATTTCTGCTTTTTATAGGATTTCTGCTTAATATAATAAGTCTGTTTAATATAGGATTTCTGCTAAATTATACTATTTCTGCTTTTTATAGGATTTGTGCTTAATATAGGATTTCTGCTCAATTATAGTATTTCTGCTTTTTATAGTATTTCTGCTTAATATAGTATTTCTGCTAAATTATAGTATTTCTGCTTTTTATAGGATTTGTGCTTAATATAGGATTTCTGCTTAATATAATAAGTCTGCTTAATATAGGATTTCTGCTAAATTATACTATTTCTGCTTTTTATAGGATTTGTGCTTAAAATAGGATTTCTGCTTAATATAGTATGTCTGCTTAATATAGGATTTCTGCTGAATTATAGTATTTCTGCTAAATTATAGTATTTCTGCTTTTTATAGTACTTCTGCTAAATTATAGTATTTCTGCTTAATATAGTATTTCTGCTTTTTATAGTATTTCTGCTTAATATAGTATTTCTGCTAAATTATAGTATTTCTGCTTTTTATAGTATTCGTGCTAAAACATAGTATTTCTACTAAATGTAGTATTTATGCTTAATCATACTATTTCTATATATTACTGCCACGTCCCCAAGCAGCCAATCCTCTGTGACGACTGAGACATTCAAATTTACAAATCAGGGCCTGCACGGCTTCCCAGCCAGCCAATCATATCTGAGGTGTTCCGTTTCTTCTCTCATCATATCTCCGCGACGGTTGTACAAAGAGCAATGGAAATCGCAGTCAAGGTACACCAAAGTCCGCTGATTCACCCAGTACAATAATTATACTTCTAGTCCACCTAGTTTTTGAGTTACGCAACATTTTGTAACTCCAAAAAACGCAGTTTTTCGCCTCTCACCGCGATCTAATTCTGACTACTCATGACCCTGTTTTCCAGGCACCTGTTCTCTTTCCCAGTGGCGCAGTTGGTAATGACAGGGGGTCTGCAACCAAAAGGTCGTGGGTTCGATTCCACCTTGATCAACATGTTTTTCTCCCTACAAATTAATACACTATCACAGACCAGTAATTCATATTGTTTATTTATTAGAATTCTGCAAACTTTTATCATTTTACCAGCTTTTCTAATATGGACCTCATATTCTTGTTAACACTCCATGGCACAAATACTGTTCCCTTTAGGCTCTGTGTATGTGTGTGTGTATCAATATTTCTCCCATTTTAAAGTACTACTCCTCCATAATTGTATTTCTGTTAAATCAAAGTACTTTTACTACATCTTAGTACTTCTGCTCAATCATAGTATTTTTGCCAAATCATGGTTTTTGTGCCAAATCATAACATTTGTGTTATGTTATAGTATTACTACTAAGTGGAGGAATTTCTGTCATGTTACAGTATATGTGCTGATTACAGTATTTCTACTAAATCATATTATTTCTACTATATTATATTTTTCTTTCTAAATATAGCATTTCTGCTATATAATTGTATTTCTGCTATGTTATGATATTTGTGCTAAACCAGAGTATTTGTGCTGAAACATAGTATTTCTGCCAAATGATAGTATTTCTGCTTAATTATAGTATTTGTGCTTTTTATAGTATTTCTGCTTTTTATACGATTTGTGCTTAATATAGTATTTGTGCTTAATATAGTATTTCTGCTAAATTATAGTATTTCTGCTTTTTATAGTATTTCTGCTAAATTATAGTATTTCTGCTTTTTATAGTATTTCTGCTTTTTATAGTATTTCTGCCTTTTATAGGATTTGTGCTTAATATAGTATTTGTGCTTAATATAGTATTTCTGCTTTTTATAGTATTTCTGCTTTTTATAGTATTTGTGCTAAAACATAGTATTAATTTAAAATTACAATACTCATAGTTCATCATAGTGTCTCTGGTAAAACACAGTATTTCTGCTATGTTGTACTATTTTTCTAAATCATAGTGTTTCTGTAATGTTTAAGTATTTTCGGCTAAATATATTCTTTCTGTTATCTTATACTATTTCTCCTAAATTCTTGTATTTTTGAGAAGTTATCATGTTTCTGGTAAGTTACAGTATTTCTGCCAAGTTCTGCTTTGCTATTGTATTTCTGCCAAGTATTATGTTTCCTCTAAGATATTGCAGTTCTGCCAAGTTATTACATTTTAGCAAAGTTCCTTTTACAATTTCTGCAACTTTTCAGCTTTTTCAGCTAGTTTTTGCAGACAGCTTCAGCTTTAAAGCATCCACACTGCATTTTCGCAGGAAATGCAAATTTTTCTAGTTGTGTGGATGCTTTAAGGCATCCACACTATTGTTTTCCTGTTTCTCTTTATTCTTTATTATTATTATTATTATTCTTGGGACTTCCGTACATTTTTCGCCGTTGAACTACTTCCACAATTTTTGTGCTATTTTCACCATTCAAATTTTAAACTATTCTGCTACTTTTGCTCTTTTATGCTATATCTTTTGGTATTTTTTGCTATTATACTTTTTAAAATATTAAGCTTTTTTCCTTTAATTTGTCCCATTGAAATGAATGGGAAACTTCCGCAATTCTGCTAAAATTTGCTTGTTTTTGAAACTTAACTACTTCCTCATATTTTCACTTAGAACAACCATTCAAACTTTAAAATGTTCTCCAATTATTGGGCTATTCAGGTATAAATCAGCTTTTTCAAATCTTTTACCGTTTTATTTTTATCCCTCTTAAAGTTTTGAGTTGCAAAATTGTGATTTTTCAGAAAATACATGCGTTGTTATGGTTGCTATGCACTTGGTTCTAAGTGAGACACTGAAGGTTTCGCAGTCTTCTCTTCATGTCCGAACAACTTCTTGCTACTTGCTCAATTTTCACTCAACTTCCACAAATTATACATCAAAACGTAGGTATTTTTGCTGGCTTTCAGAAAATGTCACTATCATTGTTGTGGTATTGATAGAATTTTGGCAAATCTCCTCAGACCAACACAAAGTCTAAAAACTCTCCATAGAAAGTCAATGGAGAATTTGTTCAAAATCACCGCTGGATTTCTCTAATGAGAGGCATTTTCGAATCGTCATATCTCCCCAACGAAGCAAAGTTAAAACATGAGGCTTGTCCCAGTATATCTTCAGACACTCCTGACGCTCACAATTCAAGAATTATTTTCTCACCTATTACCGTTCTGAGATGAGTTAGACTTGTTTGAGGGTAGGAAATTCGTCCTTCGCTCAGATTTCTTCAGATTTCAAACTATGGAAATGAACCACTTTTTTCTCTCGTCATATCTTTTTTTTGGATTTCCACAGAGACCTGAAAATTTCCATGACTGTTCACCAAAGCCTGCTGTCTCTTACGGTGAAAGAATGATATCGATACTCCAAATAGATTTAGAGTTAGAAAGCGTTGTTTGAGCGCAGGTCAAGGCAGTTTTCGCTTGCCTCTACTCAGTTATGGTGCATTACAAGTCAAATATCTTTAATAATTCATATTTTAATGATAAATTGTCAACACTTCAAGATTCCCCCATCTCTTCTGAACAAAACGGTGTAAGAATGACCGTTCTAGCCCCTACGGTTAGGAAATTATGGCCATTTGTTTGGAGGGTAGTCCTCACTATGAGAAATAGACTGCAAAAATCCTGTTTCTCTGCTGTGTGTGTAAAAACGGCTGCACCTGTTTTGGCGGGAAAATGTACACAGCATCTCTGATTGGTGGATTCAAATTCAGCAGCTCCCAGGCTGCTTGACTGACCTGCAAAGTTGCTTCTCTCTCCCTCTGTGTGTGTGTGTGTGTGTGTATTTCTGCTTTTTATAGGATTTGTGCTTAATATAGTATTTAATATAGTATTTTTTGCTTAATTATAGTATTTCTGCTTTTTATAGTACTTCTGCTTTTTATAGTATTTGTGCTTAATATAGTATTTCTGCTTTTCATAGTATTTCTGCTAAATTATAGTATTTCTGCTCTTTATATTATTTCTGCAAAATTACAGTATTTCTGCTAAATTATAGTACTTCTGCTTTTTATACTATTTCTGCTTTTTATAGTATTTCTGCTAAATTATAGTATATCTGCTTAATATAGTATTTCTGCTTTTTATACTATTTCTGTTTAATATAGTATTTGTGCTTAATATAGCATTTCTGCTAAATTATAGTATTTCTGCTTTTTATAGTATTTCTGCTACATTATAGTATTTCTGTTTTTTATAGTATTTGTGCTTCATATAGTATTTCTACTAAATCATAGTATTTCTGCTAAATTATAGTATTTCTGCTTTTTATAGAATTTCTGCTTAATATAGTATTTGTGCTTAATATAGTATTTCTGCTTTTTATAGTATTTCTGCTTAATATAGTATTTCTGCTAAATTGTAGTATTTCTGATTTTTATAGTATTTCTGCTTAATATAGTATTTCTGCTAAATTATAGTGTTTCTGCTACTTCATAGTATTTCTGCTTTTTATAGGATTTGTGCTTAATATAGTATTTCTGCTTTTTATAGTATTTCTGCTTAATACAGTATTTCTGCTTAATATAGTATTTCTGCTTAATATAGTATTTCTGCTAAATTATAGTATTTCTGCTACATTATAGTATTTCTGCTAAATCATATTATTTCTATTATATTATATTTTTCTTTCTAAATATAGCATTTCTGCTATATAATTTTATCTCTGCTATGTTCTAATATTTGTGCTAAACCAGAGTATTTGTGCTAAAACACAGTATTTCTGCCAAATGATAGTATTTCTGCCAAATGATAGTATTTGTGCTAAAACATAGTATTAATTTAAAATTACAATATTCATAGTTCATCACAGTGTCTCTGGTAAATCACAGTATTTCTGCTATGTTGTACTATTTTTCTAAATCATAGTCTTTCTGTAATGTTTAAGTATTTTTGACTAAATATATTCTTTCTGTTTTCTTATACTATTTCTCCTAAATTCTTGTATATTTGAGAAGTTATCATGTTTCTGGTAAGTTACAATATTTCTGACACGTTCTGCTATGCTATTGTATTTCTGCCAAGTATTATGTTTCCTCTAAGATACTGCAGTTCTGTTAAGTTATTACTTTTTAGCAAAGTTCCTTTGCTTCTGCAAAGTTTTTACAATTTCTGCAACTTTTCAGCTTTTTCAGCTAGTTTTTGCAGACAGCTTCAGCTTTAAAGCATCCACACTGCATTTTCGCAGGAAATGCAAATTTTTCTAGTTGTGTGGATGCTTTAAGGCATCCACACTATTGTTTTCCTGTTTCTCTTTATTCTTTATTATTATTATTATTATTATTCTTGGGACTTCCGTACACTTTTCGCCGTTGAACTACTTCCACAATTTTTGTGCTATTTTCACCGTTCAAATTTTAAACTATTCTGCTATTTTTGCTCTTTTAGGCTATATCTTTTGGTATTTTTTGCTATTATACTTTTTAAAATATTAAGCTTTTTTCCTTTAATTTGTCCCATTGAAATGAATGGGAAACTTCCGCAATTCTGCTAAAACTTGCTTGTTTTTGAAACTTAACTACTTCCTCATATTTTCACGTAGAACAACCATTCAAAATTTAAAATGTTCTCAAATTATTGGGCTATTCAGGTATAAATCAGCTTTTTCAAATCTTTTACCGTTTTATTTTTATCCCTCTTAAAGTTTTGAGTTGCAAAATTGTGATTTTTCACAAAATACATGCGTTGTTATGGTTGCTATGCACTTGGTTCTAAGTGAGGCACTGTAAGTTTTGCAGTCTTCTCTTCATGTCCGAACAACTTCTTGCTACTTGCTCAATTTTCACTCAACTTCCACAAATTATACATCAAAACGTAGGTATTTTTGCTGGCTTTCAGAAAATGTCACTATCATTGTTGTGGGATTTATAGAATTTTGGCAAATCTCCTCAGACCAACACAAAGTCTGAAAACTCTCCATAGAAAGTCAATGGAGAGTTTGTTCAAAATCACCGCTTGATTTCTGTAATGAGAGGCATATTCGAATCGTCATATCTCCTTAACGAAGCGACGTTAAGACATGAGGCTTGTCCCGATATATCTTCAGACACTCCTGACGCTCACAAATCAAGGATTTTTTTCTCACCTATTACCATTTGGCCATGAATTACGTTTGTTTGAGGGTAGGAAATCCGTCCTTCTCTCAGATTTCTTCAGATTTCAAACTCTGGAAATGAACCACTTTTTTCTCTCGTCATATCTTTTTGATGGATTTGTATAGAGACCTGGAAATTTCCATGACTGTTCACCAAAGCCTGCTGTCTCTTACGGTGAAAGAATTTCATCGATACTCCATATAGATTTAGAGTTACAAAGCGTTGTTTGAGGGCAAGTCAAGGCAGTTTTTGGTTCGCCTCTACTCAGTTATGGTGCATTACAAGTCAAATATCTTTAATAATTCATATTTTAATGATAAATTGTCAACACTGGAAGATTCCCCCATCTCTTGTGAACAAAACGGTGTAAGAATGACCGTTCTAGCCCCTACGGTTAGGAAATTATGGCCATTTGTTTGGAGGGTAGTCCTCACTATGAGAAATAGACTGCAAAAATCCTGTCTCTCTGCTGTGTGTGTAAAAACGGCTGCACCTGTTTTGGCGGGAAAATGTACACAGCCTCTCTGATTGGTGGATTCAAATTTAGCAGCTCCCAGGCTGCTTGACTGACCTACAAAGTTGCTTCTCTCTCCCTCTGTGTGTGTGTGTGTGTGTGTGTGTGTGTGTGTGTGTATTTCTGCTTTTCATAGTATTTCTGATTTGTATAGTATTTGTGCTTAATATAGTATTTCTGCTAAATCATAGTATTTCTGCTTTTTATGTTATTTCTGCTAAATTATAGTATTTCTGCTAAATTATAGTATTTCTGCAAAATTATAGTATTTCTGCTTTTTATAGGATTTGTGCTTAATATAGTATTTCTGCTAAATTATAGTATTTCTGCTTTTTATAGTATTTCTGCTTTTTATAGTATTTCTGCTAAATTATAGTATTTCTGCTTTTTATAGTATTTCTGCTTTTTATAGTTTTTCTGCTTAATATAGTATTTCTGATAAATCATAGTATTTCTGCTTTTTATAGGATTTGTGCTTAATATAGTATTTCTGCTAAATTATAGTATTTCTGCTTTTTATAGTATTTCTGCTTTTTATAGTATTTCTGCTTTTTATAGTACTTGTGCTTAATATAGTATTTCTGCTAAATTATAGTATTTCTGCTTTTTACAGTATTTCTGATTTTTATAGTTTTTCTGCTTAATATAGTATTTCTGATAAATCATAGTATTTCTGATTTTTATAGTATTTCTGCTAAATAATAGTATTTCTGCTTAATATAGTATTTCTGCTTAATTATAGTATTTTTGCTTTTTATACTATTTCTGCTAAATTATAGTATTTCTGCTAAATTATAGTATTTCTGCTTTTTATAGTATTTGTGCTAAATTACAGTATTTGTGCTTAATATAGTATTTCTGCTAAATTATAGTATTTCTGCTTTTTATAGTATTTCTGCTTTTTATAGTATTTCTGCTTAATATAGTATTTCTGCTAACTCATAGAATTTCTGCTTTTTATACTATTTCTGCTAAATTATAGTATTTCCACTTTTTATAGTATTTCTGCTAAATTATAGTATTTCTGCTTAATATAGTATTTGTGCTAAAACATAGTATTTCTACTAAATGTAGTATTTATGCTTAATCATACTATTTCTATATATTACTGCCAGGTCCCCAGGCAGCCAATCCTCTGTGAGGACTGACTCATTCAAATTTACAAATCAGGGCCTTCATGGCTTCCCAGCCAGCCAATCATATCTGAGGTCTTCCGTTTCTTCTCTCGTCATATCTCAGCGACGGTTGTACAAAGAGCAATGAAAATCGCAGTCAAAGTACACCAAAGTCCGCTGATTCACCCAGTACAAGAATTATGCTTCTAGTCCACCTAATTTTTGAGTTACACGACGTTTTGTAACTCCAAAAAACTGCGTTTTTCGCCTCTCACCGCGATCTAATTCTGACTGCTCATCACCCTGTTTTCCAGGCGCCCTTTCTCTTTCCCAGTGGCGCAGTTGGTAGTGACATGGGTCTTCAAGCCAAAGATCGTTGGTTTGATTCCACCTTGGTCAACATGTTTTTTTCCCTACAAATTAATACACTATCACAGACCAGTAATTCATATTCACCATTTATTACAATTCTGCAAACTTTTATCATTTTACCAGCTTTTCTAATATTGACCTCAGATTCTTGTTAACACTCCATGGCACAAATACTGTTCCCTTTAGGCTCTGTGTATGTGTGTGTGTGTATCAATATTTCTCCCATTTTAAAGTATTACTCCACCATAATTGTATTTCTGTTAAATCAAAGTACTTTTACTACATCTTAGTACTTCTGCTCAATCATAGTATTTCTGCTAAATCATAGTATTTTTGGCAAATCATGGTTCTTGTGCCAAATCATAACATTTGTGTTATGTTATAGTATTACTACTAAGTGGAGGAATTTCTGTCATGTTACAGTATATGTGCTGATTACAGTATTTCTGTTAAATCATATTATTTCTACTATATTATATTTTTCTTTCTAAATATAGCATTTCTGCTATATAATTGTATTTCTGCTATGTTATAATATTTGTGCTAAACCAGAGTATTTGTGCTAAAACATAGTATTTCTGCCAAATGATAGTATTTCTGCCAAATGATAGTATTTGTGCTAAAACATAGTATTAATTTAAAATTACAATATTCATAGTTCATCACCGTGTCTCTGGTAATTCACAGTATTTCTGCTATTTTGTACTATTTTTCTAAATCATAGTGTTTCCGTAATGTTTAAGTATTTTTGGCTAAATATATTCTTTCTGTTATCTTATACTATTTCTCCTAAATTCTTGTATTTTTGAGAAGTTATCATGTTTCTGGTAAGTTACAATATTTCTGCCAAGTTCTGCTTTGCTATTGTATTTCTGCCAAGTATTATGTTTCCTCTTAAATATTGCAGTTCTGCTAAGTTATTGCATTTTAGCAAAGTTCTTTTGCTTCTGCAAAGTTTTTACAATTTCTACTACTTTTCAGCTTTTTCAGCTAGTTTTTGCAGACAGCTTCAGCTTTAAAGCATCCACACTGCATTTTCGCAGGAAATGCAAATTTTTCTAGTTATTGTGTGGATGCTTTAAGGCATCCACACTATTGTTTTCCTGTTTCTCTTTATTCTTTATTATTATTCTTCAAGTTGCTCCCGTTTTTCGCCGTTTAACTACTTCCACAATTTTTGTGCTATTTTCACCATTCAAATTTTAAACTATTCTGCTATTTCTGCTAATTTCTGCTATATCTTTTGGTATTTTTCACTATTATACTTTTTAAAATATTAAGCTTTTTTCCTTTAATTTGTCCCATTGAAATGAATGGGAAACTTCCGCAATTCTGCTAAAACTTGCTCGTTTTTGAAACTTAACTACTTCCTCATACTTTCACATAGAAACTCCATTTAAACTTTAAAATGTTCACAAATTATTGGGCTATTCATGTATGATTCAGCTTTTTAATATCTGTTACCGTTTTCATCTTATCCCTCTTTAAGTTTTGAGTTTCATCTTTGTGATTTTTCACAAAATACATGGGTTGTTATGGTTGCTATGCAGTTGGTTCTAAGTGAGGCACTGTAAGTTTCGCAGTCTTCTCTTCATGTCCGAACAACTTCTTGCTACTTGCTCAATTTTCACTCAACCTCCACAAATTATACATCAAAACGTAGGTATTTTTGCTGGCTTTCAGAAAATGTCACTATCATTGTTGTGGGATTTATAGAATTTTGGCAAATCTCCTCAGACCAACACAAAGTCGGAAAACTCTCCATAGAAAGTCAATGGAGAGTTTGTTCAAAATCACCGCTTGATTTCTGTAATGAGAGGCATATTCGAATCGTCATATCTCCTTAACGAAGCAAAGTTAAGACATGAGGCTTGTCCCGATATATCTTCAGACACTCCTGATGCTCACAATTCAAGAATTTTTTTCTCACCTATTACCATTTGGCCATGAATTACGTTTGTTTGAGGGTAGGAAATTCGTCCTTTGCTCAGATTTCTTCAGATTTCAAACTCTGGAAATGAGCCACTTTTTTCTCTCGTCATATCTTTTTGATAGATTTCCACAAAGACCTGAAAATTTCTATGGTTGTTCACCAAAGCCTGCTGTCTCTTACGGTGAAAGAATGATATCAATACTCCAAATAGATTTAGAGTTAGAAAGCGTTGTTTGAGGGCAGGTCAAGGCAGTTTTTGCTTCGCCTCTACTCAGTTATGGTGCATTACAAGTCAAATATCTTTAATAATTCACATTTTAATGATAAATTGTGAACACTTTAAGATTCCCCCATCTCTTCTGAACAAAACGGTGTAAGAATGACCGTTCTAGCCCCTACGGTTAGGAAATTATGGTCATTTGTTTGAGTTTAGTCCTCACTATGAGAAATAGACTGCAAAAATCCTGTCTCTCTGCTGCCTGTGTAAAAACGGCTGCACCTGTTTTGGCGGGAAAAAGTACACAGCCTCTCTGATTTGTGGATTCAAATTTAGCACCTCCCAGGCTGCTTGACTGACCTAAAAACTTGCTTCTCTCTCTTTCTGTGTTGTGTTATAGTATTTCTAAATTATAGTATTTCTGCTTTTTATAGTATTTGTGCTTAATATAGTATTTCTGCTTTTTATAAGATTTGTGCTTAATATAGTATTTCTGCTTTTTATAGTATTTCTGCTTAATATAGTATTTCTGCTTAATATAGTATTTCTGCTAAATTATAGTATTTCTGCTTTTTAAGGTATTTCTGCTTTTTATAGTATTTCTGCTTAATATAGTATTTCTGCTAAATTATAGTGTTTCTGCTACTTTATAGTATTTGTGCTTTTTATAGTATTTGTGCTTAATATAGTATTTCTGCTTTTTATAGTATTTCTGCTTAATACAGTATTTCTGCTTAATATAGTATTTCTGCTTAATATAGTATTTCTGCTAAATTATAATATTTCTGCTACATTATAGTATTTCTGCTTTTTATAGTATTTGTGCTAAAACATAGTATTTCTACTAAATGTAGTATTTATGCTTAATCATACTATTTCTATATATTACTGCCAGGTCCCCAGGCAGCCAATCCTTTGTGACGACTGAGACATTCAAATTTACAAATCAGAGCCTGTTTTCCAGGCGTTCACTCTCTTTCCCAGTGGCGCAGTTGGTAATGACACGGTTCTGGAACCCAAAGGTCGTGGGTTCAATCCTACCTTGGTCGACATGTTTTTTTCCCTACAAATTAATACACTATCACAGACCAGTAATTCCTATTCATCATTTATTACAATTCTGCAAACTTTTATCATTTTACCAGCTTTTCTAATATGGACCTCAGATTCTTGTTAACACTCCATGGCACAAATACTGTTCCCTTTAGGCTCTGTGTATGTGTGTGTGTATCAATATTTCTCCCATTTTAAAGTATTACTCTTCCATAATTGTATTTCTGTTAAATCAAAGTACTTTTACTACATCTTAGTACTTCTGCTCAATCATAGTATTTCTGCTAAATCATAGTATTTTTTTCCAAATCATGGTTTTTGTGCCAAATCATAACATTTGTGTTATGTTATAGTATTACTACTAAGTGGAGGAATTTCTGTCATGTTACAGTATATGTGCTGATTACAGTATTTCTGCTAAATCATAGTATTTCTACTATATTATATTTTTCTTTCTAAATATAGCATTTCTGCTATATAATTGTATTTCTGCTATGTTATAATATTTGTGCTAAACCAGAGTATTTGTGCTGAAACATAGTATTTCTGCCAAATGATAGTATTTCTGTCAAATTATAGTATTTGTTCTAAAACATAGTATTAATTTAAAATTGCAATAGTCATAGTTCATCACAGTGTCTCTGGTAAATCACAGTATTTCTGCTATGTTGTACTATTTTTCTAAATCATAGTGTTTCTGTAATGTTTAAGTATTTTAGGCTAAATATATTCTTTCTGTTATCTTATACTATTTCTCCTAAATTCTTGTATATTTGAGAAGTTATCATGTTTCTGGTAAGTTACAATATTTCTGCCAAGTTCTGCTATGCTATTGTATTTCTGCCAAGTATTATGTTTCCTCTAAGATATTGCAGTTCTGCTAAGTTATTACTTTTTAGCAAAGTTCCTTTGCTTCTGCAAAGTTTTTACAATTTCTGCAACTTTTCACCTTTTTCAGCTAGTTTTAGCAGACAGCTTCAGCTTTAAAGCAACTCAGAATTCATATGATTACAACCAATATGTATTAGAATAAAAGAAACAAATGTGCAATGAACATGTCAGGAGTCGCTGTTAAAAAGTCTCATGGCAGTGGGGTTAAGGGACCTCCTGAACCTGTTTGGTCCTGCAGTGGAGTGAGATGAGCCTCTGCAGCCACTGTCCTGTGAGGATGCTTAGGCGATCACCAACACCAGCTCCTTAGTGTTGGTGTTCAGAAGAAGACTGTTCTTATTACTGCAGTCAGTTAAATAAATCTATCATAATACAGTACATTTTAACATAATGACCTTATGTTTATTTATGTCTTTTAACCATTATTTCAAATTCAAAGAATCCTGTTTGAAACATTTATTAAACTTATAGAATTAAATTTCTGCTAGTTGTTTTTTGTTGCAAAAAAATCTAGTATAATAATATTTAAATTTACATATATTTTTCATGTTTTCAATGCCAATTTTGTGTAATTGCGGAGTTTCCCACTACCTGTGAATGCCTCTTTTTTTACGTCTCTGGCTGACTCCTGAATCTCCGCCCACTCTCTGGTCGATCCCTGCCGGTAAGCTGCTTCTCTGTCTCTCTTCTCTGAAGTGAAATGTCTATAAGCTGTTTGAGTGATTTAGCCAGTTGTTGTTAGTGACTTATAAAGCCAGTCGAAGTATAAGTCATGTTAAAGTAACACAATGACTGCTTTTTTAGTGAAACGTTGTAATTTTAGTATTTAAAAGGAGTGTTTGGTATGCTAGCCCTAACAACCTAAGCGCTAACGCCTAGCCTTGCTGCTATAGGCCCAGTGTGAAATTAATATGGTTCATTTGATTGTTTGATACAGTTATTGTGTTGTATTTGGTTCATTCGGTGTGTTAGTGTTTCTGAGTCTCTTAGGGAAGCTGAAGTTAGTTCTCCTCTTCACAAATCAGTCAGTTAAAACGGCCTCATTCTTTAGGTTGTGAGGTAATGAGCCGCCATTTTAGAACCACTGATTAGCTGTTGAAGCAGCAGGGTCGGCAACTTCAAAGGAGCCATTTTACCGCCATTAGCTGTGTCCCAAAACGTCGGCTGCATCCTTCGGAGGACTCAGCCTTCGCGGTCTACGTGGGCCGGGTCCTTCAAAGACTGAGAAGGCCGGAAGTGCGAGGCTGTGAAATGGGACGTCTAGCCTTCAGATTTGCGTCACCGCTGTCTCGCTGGAGTTTAATATCTCGGCCGTCTGCTCCTTGCTATTTAAAATATGACAGGACACTGGCGTAAATTCTCGACCGTTTAACGTTTATTCAGCTGTGTGAAAATCCAGGAGGAACTCACCCGATGGATTAATAAAGTTTTATTTAATATAATAATCTAATAACTTTGATCTCAGCCAAACCGATTTACTCCGTTTTGGGACACAGCTTGCCGGGAGAAAAAGAGTCACGTGCCTGTACCGTGTGTGTTTGTGTTGTGGGTTAATTAACAGAAGGGAGAGAGAGAGAGTGAGGATAAAACACATAATATAAGAATAATAACATCTCTTAACAAGAAGTTTTTTTAAATTAATTAATTTTAGTTTTTTAGTTAATTTTTAAGAACTGTTTAACAAACACTTGTTTGTGCAGGTTGTTTTTTAAATATATCCTACACCTGCAGCTCTGTTTAACTTCTCACTTTGTGAAAAATGAATGAAATATAAAAAAGTCCACCTTCAAATAAATAAAATGCAGCAGTGCACCATTAATATTATAAATATGATATGTAAATATTTAAAACAACAGCATATTAAAATATTAAATGATACTAAATGATACTGTGTGCAGGTGATAATATTTTTAGGAAGCATAATTTGAATGCAGACCAACTCAAATGTTGAAGCCTACAAATATATCATCCAAGCTTTCATTTATGATTGTTCATGCTCTGAAATTGTGATGTCAGAATTTAAATAAAGTGTGCAGTGCTAGGTGTAGCAAATCATTGCTTATTAAATCTATTGTGTTATCTAATAGCACCAAACTAATAGAGCTATCACATAACTGAGAAACTTGTGTGGCTTATTACAAATGGATGAAACCACATTTTACCTTAATGAAGACAGTAATCTTTAATAAGGTGTAGAAAAAAGAGGTGAGTTGTTTGTTGCTGTGGTAAACAAAGAAGTGTACTGAATCTTTTGGACTACACAGAGTGATGCAGTATTGACTGTGATGCTGATTTGAGTTGTCTCATTCTGTGTTTTTGTGCTTTGTCTTTTGTTACAGAGTGAAAGAGATCTTTGGTTTTGCCTTTGCTGGTAAGTAAACAGTGATTGTAACTGAAGCAGTATGAACCTGGCATTGCGTAGCACATTTGACGACTTGCACACGGTAGTGACTTTTGTGATATGTTTCCATTTACTGATTGGCAAAAACACAGGATTTGTGACCTGTAGTAGCAAAGCCCCCACACAGAACCTCTGACTGTCCCTGAAGTTTAATAGCCCATTTATGTATGATTTAAATTTTTTATGGCTTATTGAATCCAAACATAGTTAAATGTCAGATGTCTTTATGCAGTTGTTCATTTTCTCCTTATGTTTGTGGATTTAAGTAGCAGACAAAACAATGAAAGTGTTTTAGGGGAGTCAGTATAAGTGGTTGCTCAAACACTTAAGAGCTGCACAGGTATTGATCTATATTGTCTCTCAAATTCTGCTGATGTATTACATTAAAGTCAGAACATTGTAGAAGTATTTTTGCCTGACTCGGTATAAGTAATAGCTTTAACAGTTAAGCAATAATAAAAACGAAGAGAACCAGAGGTGTGAGTGGACATTGTTAGGTACATTACAGCCATTGTGTCGAATTAGTTTATTACTTATTTAGTGAATATAATGTGTTTTAAAATTAAATAGAAATGTTGCCAAAAATGGACATTGCAACATACATAAATATTCCTAGCAACTGGTACAATGAAAGGACTTTTTAGTGTAATATTTTAAGACATTTAATTTTAATCACAAAACATTCTGCACCTCTTTTATTGTAACATGTCAGTATTTACATGTATTTTAGGATTTGCATATTCATATCAGACTAACAAAACATGATGAGGTTTTCTGTTGCTTCTGATTTCAAGAATTACTTTATATTTAATGTTTTTAACCTGAAAGGACATTAAACGTTTTGGTTTTTCACACTTTATTAGCTCTGACCTGTTGTAGAAAATGTTGGAGCCACAAGGCTTCTGTGTAGGAAATATTTGGTGTATCCTGCACTTGTGCCAACAAATATTGGTGCCTGTTCTTTGCATTTCTGTAGTAATAATGCTTTTATTACACATGCTATAGCCATGTGAGACCCTGCAGTTCAATTATCTCCTCTTTAGACTACAGTAAACTTAAAAAAGCTTAAAGTAATTGAGGATTTTACTAGTTAATTTGTGTCACAGTAAATTGGATTGTGTGTGAAGAGGCTCAACAGTCTGACTCATCAAACAGTGATCTGATGAATTGTTTCCTTTCTCTAGACTGCTGATCTGATCGTCTCAAGTCTGGTAAGTAAAGGGTTTTCTGAGGTGCAGTGCTGGGAAATGTTTCTCATTATAGGAGATTCAGTGTAATGCAGTGAGTCAGCACAGCTATTGGTGATCATCAAAAGTCATCAAATCCTAGAAAAATCTGTGTAAACATTTCCAGACCTACAGAGGGCGGTAGGTTATTGTAGCAGCGCATATTATTTCACATTAGAGCAGCTCATGAACAGCAGTTTAGGTACAATTAAGTCTTCAAGTAGGGCCTTGTGGATTTCAAAAGCTTCTTTCCCTTCATTAAATTAAGTCACTTTCTGAAAACTGCTCTTTGAATTAGTCTTTTAATTAAAGATTTTGTTGATGACTGGAAAAAATCAAAAGCACAGATACAGCACTCATATCTGTATTTTATGATTAAATGATCTACAAAGAAATTATCATCATACTACATTTTTAATTAGGCCTTTAAATCCTCCATTATAAGTACGTCCTAGATTTAGTGGAGTGCTTATGGCTGTGTATTAAACATGCCCTACATGTGACTGAAATATGTAGAAACTGCTTTGTAGGAACCATCCATCTCCAAATTTCTCATTTTGCCAAAAGTCATACTGAATAAAGTATTGTTTACTTTTATGTTAATGGATCTCAAATCCCTGTTTCTGTGTGCCCAGATATTATGATGTACTGTTGTCCCAGGTAAGTACACACAGAAACAGTGATTTGAGAAATTTGGGGATTAAGGAACCTGTGATGTGGCATAAATTTTAAGTAGGTGGCCTGAAAGTGTCTGCTCTAACCTCAGTGTGTTGGTTTTGTTGGACCATATAATATTTACAGTAAGTTATTGTAGCAGCACATCTTGGTGTAAGTTTATAGATTCTGTTTGTTTTTATTGTGTTAATAGAATTTTAATTCAGGCCACCTCAAATGTTAAAACCTACAAACATACAAGCTATCATTTGTGATTGTTACCTACTTTTAAATTGTGACATCACCATTTGATAAAGTGTGCAGTGCTAGGTGTTGCAAATCATTGGTCTACTCTCTTAAGTAATCGAACCTAAATTTTGGAGCATTACATGAATCAGAAACTTGTGTGGCTTATTGCAAATGAATAAAACTACATATTACCTTTATGAAGATGATAATCTTTAAAGAAAAACAGAGGAGAGTTGTTGTTTGTATTCCAGCTGTGGTAAACAAAGAAGTTTCCAGAATGTTTTTGACTACAGAGAGTGATGCAGTATTGACTCTAATGCTGATTGGAGTTGTCTGATCCTGTATTTTTGTTCTTTGTCTTTTGTTACACAGAGTGAACAGATCTTTGGTTTTGCCTTTGCTGGTAAGTAGACAGTAATGGTAATGTTTAGTAATTCACTTGTGTCATCTTGCCATTCACTCATGGGCAAAAACAAATAGTCAGGATTTAGAATCTGTAGCAGCAAAGCCCCCACACAGGACCACTGACTGCCCCTGAAAATGTCAATGAAGTTTAATAGCCCATTTTTCTCTGCTTTTAATTTTTGATGGCTTATCAAGTCCAAACATAGTTAAATGTCAGAGATATCTTTATGCAGTTGTTTGATTTCTCCTTATGTTTGTGGATTTAAGTATCAAACAAAACTATGAAAGTGCTTTAGGTAAGTATAGGTGGTACCTTAAACACTTAAGAGCACCACAGCTATCGATTTTTATTGTCTCTTTCATTCCACTTATGAATTAGCATGAAGTCGAAACACTAGAAGTATTTTGCCTGAGTGACTGTAAGTGATAGCTTAAACGCTTAAGCAATAATAAAATGCAAGAGAAGTACAGTTGTGAGTAGGTATATTAAAGCCAATGTTTTAAAATTAAATATAAATGTTGCCAAAAAGGGATATACTGCAAAACATAAATATTGTTAGCAACAAGTACAATGGAATGACTTTTTAGCGTAATATTTTAAGAAATTTTCATTAGAAAAATGGTGTGCCACTGTTGTTGTTGTGGTTTTCTGTTGCTTCTGATTTAAATAATTAATTTGTATTCAACATTTTTAATCTGAAATGAGATTAAAAGTTGTCGTTCTTCACATGTTATTAGAACTGACTTGTGATAGAAAATGTTAGAGCCACAAAGCTTCTGTGTACGAAAATATTTGGTATATCCTGCATTTGTGCCAACAAATATTGGTGCCTATTCTTTGCAATTCTGTAGTATGAATGTTTTTATTAAACATGTTAATTAACATGTTAACATGTTATTAAACATGCCATCTGAGACTCTGCAATTAAATTCAGCTCATAAAGCCTTAAATAAATTGAGAATTTTACTAGTTAATTTGTGTCACAGTAAGTTGGATTGTGTGTGAAGAGGCTCAACAGTCTGAATCATCAAACAGTGATCTGATGAATTGTTTCCTTTCTCTAGACTGCTGATCTGATCGTCTCAAGTCTGGTAAGTAAAGGTTTGTCTGAGGTGCAATGCGGGGAAATGTTTCTCATTATAGGAGATTCAGTGTAGTGCAGTGAGTCAGCACAGCTCTTGGCAATCATCAAATCCTAGAAAAGTCTATGTAAACATTTCCAGACTTACAGATCTCTCTTATCATCATGCTACATTTTTAATTAGGCCCTAATATTGGCCATGCTAAGTTTATTGTTTGTTTGTTTATTGTAGATTTAGTGGAGTGTGTATTAAACATGCCCCATATTTGACTGAAAAATGTAGAAACTGCTGTATAGGAGTCATCTGTCTCCAAATTTTTCATTTTGCCAAAAGTCATACTGAGTAAATTATTTGTTACTTTTATGTTAATGGCTCCCCAGACATTATGATATACTGTTGTACCAGGTAAGTACACACAGAAACGGGAATTTGAGACCTTTGGGCATTTAGGAACATGTGAGTTGAGTGCATGTGAAGTGTTTAAAGCAGGTGGTCTGAAACTGTCTGCTCTAACTTCATTGTGTGGGTTTAGCTTGACCATATAATGTTTATAGTAAGTTACTGTAGCACCACATCTTGGTTTACAGACTGTTTGTTTTTATTGTGTTAATAGAATGCAAAAATGTCCTTAGAAATGTTCCACCACCATATGTTAAACATTTTCATTCAGTTGAATCTAATAATGTACTGTACAACTCTTCAGTGTGTAATGATATATATGTTCTGTATTTTTCGGACTGTAAGGCGCACTAAATTCTAAGGCACATTAAGCCAAACAAAACAGATAAGTCAAACTTTTTTCAACTCATTTACAATAACTCTCAACAGCAGCACATCTCAGCACATCTTGGTTTAAGTTTATAGACACTGTTTTTATTGTGTTGATAGAATGTAAAAGTTTCTTTAGAATAGTTCCACCACCATTTTTGAGCATTTTCAATCAGTTCAGTCCAATAATGTACTGTGGAACTCTTCAATATGTAAAGCCCTGTGTGTACTGTATTTTTCGGATTATAAGGCATATGCAGCTAACCAAATATTCAGATAACTCAAACTATTCAACTCATTCACAGTAACTCTCAACATTTTTCAGTGGTAACACATAACAATACACTTTTTATATGTGTACAATACACAATACACTTTTTATATGTATAAAGTACTTACAATAAAAGATTGTACACTTACAATCTTTTTCTGTTCAGTCCTCTTCCACAAATCTATCAAATTCTTCATTGATTGATCGGCTTTAAATCTGCTTCGTACGCATGTCTGTAAACAGATGCCAGGTCCTCATACACACACCATAATATTATGTTTAAGCACAATACGAATTACTCGGCGAGGCTCCTGACTACTGTAGCTGTAATGCTCCAACAATCCATCAAGCGCTGCAGCTTTGTAGCTTTCCAAAGTCATACTAAAACATTTTGACAGAGGTTTGAGAGCCGTGCTGCACATAAAATTGGGTTGAGGTCAGTAAGCACAGCCAGAATTAATACATAAGGTAAACTGTTGATTTTTGAGAAAACTAAAGGATTTTAAGTGTGACTTATAGTCCGAAAAATACTGGAAAGCCATGTTTATTGGAAATATGCCTAATTCCAGTCCCTTTTTGTCTTACAGGTGACCTGCTGCAGAAAACCCTCTCCCTCTATCGTTGACAAGCAATTCAGTCTGTCCTATCACTCTCCCTCTCCCTGCTCCATCTTTGTTGACAAGCCATTCTATCTTCTATCATTCTCCGCCATGAGCTCTATCTAATTTTGACAAGCTTGAACCTGAGTTGACAAATAATCGAAGTTTGACAAGAAATCTAAGGTTGACAAGAAATCGAAGTTTGACAAGAAATCGAAGTTTGACAAGAAACCAAGTTTTTGGAAATTGAAGTTACCACAACTTCGTCGATCTGTTTTCAGAAATCTGAGAGATCTCTGCTCTCACTGCTCCTTCTTTCCTGTCGTTAAACTCTCTCATATCCACTCATTTTGCTGGAAATTACAAGTAAAAAGTTGAATATACAGTACAGTAGAACTCACTGTAGAAACTACTTACAGAGCCCTACATTTGTCATTTTAATTTTGCATTACACTTTGTAATAAACAGGGATAGTTTGGCTTACAAGTGCAATTACTTGGATAAATTATATAAAATATACACCTTTGTTGAGATTTATTTGTAGTAAGATAATCTGGTTATTTTGTAATACATACATTCAGACTGCTGTATTCAGATAAATATTAAATTTGATTCATATACATTTTTCAAGTCTGTTTCATTGGCTATAACATTTGACTACAAGTTTATACTATTGTTATTTAAGGACAAACCCATATTTGTCACTCAGTGTAAGTATTCAGTTACAATTGTCATCTAGAGGCTGACCTGAGAACCCAGACTTCCTGTTTCCTGACTGCTGCAGAACATCCAGCTGAAGAATCGTCATTGCCTGTCATCTGATCACTGCACCATCACAGCTCCTTATATTTGCTTTAAATTTTAAATATCTGAAAGATTTACACAAAGTCTACTTAAAAGCTAAGAGTTTTATTATAGCCTGTTGATTGATTGTTGAGATTTATTCTGCATATTACATTACAGAAGTATAGACCTATTTGTTATCCATTCTGGTTTAAAAAAATATAAGAAGTAATAATATACAGTTTTTGAAAAAGCTACAATAAAACAGACCAAAGTGTTTTCAGAAAACTTTAAATAACTTTTATATTGAGTTTGTATTTAGGTCAGCCTTTTACATCAATTCTGATAAATCTCTGATTTAATAGAAACTTGAGGTGTCATTAGTTTTTCAGTGTTTACAGGTTGAGTTTTGTTTACATTTGTGTATAAATACATATAAGGTCCAGTTTGTACTTCAATAAAATGCCAAGGAAAGGTCAAAGGTCGCAGTCCCAGAAGCTTAGACGTCAGAAGGAGAAAGAACAGGTGAATGTTTCTCAGAGCGGTGAGGAGGTAAATGTGTCTGTTACAAGTATTCCCAGTCCAGAAGTGCAGAGCAGCGTTCAGACAGCCACAGTGTCTTATGCAGATGTGGTAAAGAGAGGTGTTTGCTCATCATCTGTGCCAAATGCTAAAGTACAGCAGGTAATCCAGACTGAACCCCAGGTAACTCTGCAAACGCAGCATGATGGAGAAGCTCCAGGACCGTCTCATGTACTTGTTACAAACAGTGAAAGTCGTGCACGAGTGAGTAGCATCTGTGCATCCCGAAGCCAGGCCTCTGCTAAGTATGGAAAGTACCGGAATCAGCAATGCATGGCTAACAGTTTGGTTTTCCTGTCATTCTTACACGAGGATGAATTCATTACCAGAGCAGATCTTAACCGTGTGTTGGACAAAGGCCATGCCGTGTATTCAGATGCCAGAAAGAGGTTTGTGAACAGCGTGTTTCTAGCCTGTGATGAGCTTCCCACAGTGGTCACCAGCCGCAGACACGAGTATCAAGTGGACATGTCTCAGTTTGCTCGTTATGGCACATTTGATGGTACAGATCATCTTCCGAGCCTTGAACAGGGACTACAGTGTTTGGCTTCAGAGTTTCGCTACGCTTTGCTAGTCATGGGAGGAACAGTCATCGCAGTTTGCAGGCTGACTTCAGGTGAATATGCATACTTTGACCCTCACCCACGTAAGTCTACAGGAATGCCATTGTCACTAAGTGTAAGTGGTGGAACTGCAGTAATGTTAAAATTCACACGTCTTAACGACATGATTGACAGGATCAAATGTTTGTACCGAATGTTTAGCATCGCACCAACCTGCACTTATGAGCTACAGCCCATCGAATTTCACAGTGAAAACGCTGCTTACCAAAGAGATGCTAATCAAACCACCGAATACAGACAATGCGCTACAAGTGCTCCAGCACCAGATTTAAATGAACCTGTTCCTGAATTAAACTCCCAGACATCCACTGAGCAGACACAGAAAACTGTGACTGACACTTTAACCACAGAAGTGACATCATCCAGAGTGGATTATTCAAATGAGACAGCTGCTCCTGAAAGCAACCATCATCCTTCTGATTTTTTACAAAAAGAAACATCTGCATCTTCTGTAAGAGAACCTCAGGTAACATCAGATTCTGTTCCTCAGAAGGATCCAACCGCTGCCTCCTGTTCAACCAAGACAACACAGGAACTTTCACATAAACTGCTGAAATATAGTAAACAGGAAAGGCAAAAAATGAGGAGAAGATCACTGGCCCAACAAAAACTACCAAAAAGAAAGGAAAATCAGAAAAAGAAAGAAAGGCAGATGTCTAATGATCCTGATCACAGACAAAAGAAGAGTGTGTACAAAAGTAATCTATATAAGCTAAATCCTACATATAGAGAGAAACAGAGGGAACATTTGAGAAAGATCTATAAGGAAAGAGATGATTTTAAGGAAAAACAGAAGGAGCAAATGAGAAGGATCTATAGAGAAAGTGCTAAAATTAGAGAGAGAAAAAGAGAACGTGTCATAAGGATGTATAAAGACAATCCTGTATTCAAAGATAAGCAGAAGGAACGAATAACAAGAACATACAGAGAATCTCCCGTGTTCCGAGAGAAGCAGAAGGAACGAATAACAAGAACATACAGAACTTGTGCTGAATTCAGAGAGAAACATAAAGCTTACATGAGGTCATATGTTTCTAACCTATATAAAGAAAGTGTAGAATTTAGACAGAAAAAAAAATGTTACATCACTAAACGTTATGGAGAAGAGAGACAATTTCAGCAGCAACACAAGGACAATATGAGAGAACGAATGAGAGTAAAATATTGGAACAGTTTTTCTTTTAGACAGATGCATAACATTAGATGTGCAATGAAAATAAAAAGAAAATATTGTCAGATGCATCGACCAGCTGAAAGTTTACAGTGTCATCCAGATAACACTTTAATGAATGAGGCCATATCTCGTTTCAGATCAAACATTAAGTCAGCACCATCTCATGTTTGTACTGTTTGTCTAAAAGCTTCTTTTCCTAATCAGGTGAAAATCTGCAAAAGAGAAAATTACTCAAAACACCAAACTGTAGCTCAACAGTGTCTAACTGGTAAATTTGTTCATGTGTGTGATGAAGCATGTAATGATCAGTGCAGCTTTCCTGTTGAGAGAAAAAAGGAGTATATCTGTCACACGTGTCACAGTTCCCTCAAAAGTGGACGCATGCCCAGGCTTGCTGCTGTCAATGGTTTAGAACTGCAGGATATTCCAGCTGAACTGTGTGATCTCAACATTCTGGAGAGACATCTGATTGCCAAATGCATACCTTTTGCTAAGATTATTCCACTTCCAAAGGGCAGACAAAGACTCATACGTGGTAATGTGGTGTGTGTACCATCTGAAGTCCAACAAACAGTTGACTGTTTACCGAGGCTCAGAAGCCAATCACAGGTAATGAGGATCAAGCTGAAAAGACGACTGTGCTACAAAGGCCATCAGCTGTTCCAGACTGTCACCTGGTCTAAACTCATTGAAGCTCTGCGTAAACTCAAACAGATTCACCCACAGTACACAGATGTTGTTATCAGAGATGATGCATTGCTTTGTGATCCAACGTTACCTGATGATGACAGCAGTGATGAAGCCAGCATGGCAAGCGATGATTATGATGAAGCAGATCTAATGGAAATTGACAACTATGAAAAAGATGCCCTTTTGTCCGAAAGTGAGTCTGAAAGTGACCAAGATATTAATATGCAATCCTGTGATGAACAACCAGAGGAACAAAATCCAGAGGAACCAGAAAGTGATTTGAACAATGGAGGTTTTGCTCTAGAAAGTTGTCTGCAGCCTGTAGACATTTCAGAAGAGATTCTCTGTTTCAGTGATAACACATATTGTGTGGCTCCTGCAGAAAGAAACAATCCTGTTAGCTTCTTCAGAACTCCTCATTTGGAAGCCATGGCATTTCCTGTGCAGTTTCCTACTGGTCAGAGTACACTGGATGAAAAGAGACTTCTTAAACTCACACCAAGTGCTTACTTCAAGTCAAGGCTTTTCAACATTGATGCAAGATTTGCCAAAGATACAAATTACCTGTTTTTCTCACAGTTTGTCACTGAAATACACTTGGCTAATTCCAGCATGACAATACAGCTAAGGAAAGGTAAAACTATGACCAAAGATGGACGCAAAATCACATCAGGAATGTTACAAAGTAAGACAGAAGTAGAGAAGCTGGTAAGAAATAAAGATGCAATCAGATTTATGCAGCCACTAAGAGGAACTCCAGCTTACTGGCAGAAAACTACCAAAGATTTATTCAGTATGCTTCGTCAAATAGGAACACCTCAGTTCTTTGTCACTTTCTCTGCTGCTGAGATGAGATGGCCTGAAGTGATTCAAGCAATAAAGAGACAGCAAGGTGAAGAGGTTGATTTTGAAGCCCTGGACTGGTCAGAAAAGTGTGAAATTCTAAGATCAAATCCAGTAACCACCATGCGAATGTTTGATAAGCGTGTTGAGGCTTTGTTCAGAGATTTGCTTTTTTCTCCTGCACAGCCCCTTGGTGAAATCATTGATTACTTTTACAGAGTTGAGTTCCAGCACAGAGGTAGTCCGCATATACACATGTTGCTGTGGATTCGAGAAAAGGTAGAAGTAGATGTGGATAACGACCAAACTGTCTGTGACTTTGTGGACAGATACATCTCAGCTCAACTCCCTGATCCAGAAAAACAACCTGAACTGCACAAAAAAGTCACTGAACTACAAAAGCACAGCAAAAACCACACAAAAACATGCTTTAAGAGTGTGAACTCTGGTTGTAGATTTGGGTTTCCAAAACCACCATCCACAAGAACAATGATTGTGAGACAGGATGAGGATTCAGACACTGAAGCTGCAAAAGCCAAACTCAGACCTTTGATGAACCTGCTGAAGGAACCTGAAGCTGCTTCTCTCACCATAGAGCAGATTCTGTCACGATGCAACTTGACAATGAATGAGTATGAACAATGCCTCCAAGACATAAACAAGAAAACGGCGCTGATTCTGAAACGTGACCCAAAGGACTGTTGGATCAACAATTACAACCCTCACCTGCTTGAAGCCTGGAACTCTAATTTAGATGTCTCATTCATTTTGAATGCCTATTCATGTGTAGAATACCTCTGTAAATATATAACGAAGAAAGAATCTGGCCTCTCTGAATACCTGAAGACAGTTATTGATAACTCTGGAAACAACACGGTCAATGAATGTGATGAAATGAGAGCTGTGATGCAGGCTTACTCAAAAAAGAGAGAAATCAGTGCACAGGAGTGTGTGACTCGAGTCTGTGGCCTAAAAATGAAAAAATGTTCCCGCAGTGTTGTATTTGTACCAACAGATGATAACCCAGTAAAAATGAGTCGCCCCATGAGCTACCTGGAAACCACAACACATGACAGTTGTAATATTTGGATGACAAGTTTGAGTGATAAATACAAATGCAGACCTGAGACACCAGAATATGAGGAAATGTCACTGGCTGATTTTGCTGCCCTTTGCCGGTTGGTGAGTGGTCCAAATGAAGGAAAAGATGTGCTTCCTCTTCTAAACCAGCTTGGATTTGTACAAAGGCGAAAGAATGATAAACCAGCTATAATCAGATATTACCACTGCTCACAAGAAAAAGATCCTGAGCAATATTGTGGTCGACTGTTGAGGCTTTACCTTCCACACAGATCAGAGCAGGAACTGAAACCACAATGTTTCCAAACCTATCAGTCCTTCTACAACTCAGGTTGTGTACGACTTCCATGTTCAGACCACAGTGAGTCTGTGAAAAGGATTGTGAAAAGAAATAAAGACAAGTATGAGAAGAACTCTGAGGATATTGAGAGTGCACTGGAAGAGTTTGAACAAAATAGGGACGTTGTGATCGATGAATGGTGTAATCTGGCTCCTGAATCTGAAGTTGTGAGGTTGCAATGTGATGAGAATCTTCCTGAGAGACATTCTGATGATGAGAACGAACAGGAGAATGTTCCTGACTACAGTCGTCAGTCTGATGCTGTAACAGAGATCAGAGCCGTCAGAGAACAACCTGCAGTAGATCCAGCTGTGGTACGCGTCATGTATCAGAATCTGAACCAGAAGCAGGCCTGCGTGTTCTATGCTATAAGAGACTGGTGTATTCAGCGAGTTTGTGGTTTGAACCCAGATCCATTTTTCTTCTATATCAACGGTGGTGCAGGAACTGGAAAGTCACATCTGATTAAATGTATTCACTCTGAAGCATCAAAGATCCTGAGCAGACTGCCTGCTAATGGAGAAGAAGCTGACATATCAAATCCAACTGTTTTACTGACTTCATTTACTGGGACAGCAGCTTTTTCTATCAATGGCTCTACATTACATTCTCTACTGAAACTACCCAGGAGTCTGAAACCACCCATTCAAGGACTTGGTAACCAACTGGATGAAGTCAGATCTGAGCTGATGAATGCTGAAATTATTGTTATTGATGAGATTTCAATGGTTTCAAAACCCCTTTTTGCTTATGTAGATGCAAGACTGAAACAAATCAAAGGCACTCAGAGACCTTTTGGTGGAATGTCAGTTTTAGCTGTTGGAGATTTTTACCAGCTGCCACCAGTGCGACAGTCTAAACCTCTCTGTGTTTACGATCCAGAACAGATTGACCTATGGCAGGAACATTTTCAGATGATCACTCTAACCGAGATCATGCGTCAGAAAGATGATGTGGCCTTTGCAGAGATGTTGAACAGGATTAGAGTGAAAGAAAAGACAGATGAGCTTTCTCAGTGCGACAGAGATTTGTTGTCACAGGCTGTGACTGCACCAGAAGAATGTCCAACTGAGGTCTTACACATTTATGCCACCAACAAGAATGTGGAATCCCATAACACAGATACCCTGAAGAAGCTTCATTCAAACATCATAATCATCACTGCAGACGATTTCCAGAAGGATAAACGTACAGGCAGAATGGCACGAAGAGACAAACCATTTACAGGTGGGCGAAATGATTTACCCGACACCCTGAACGTTGCTGAAGGAGCTCGAGTGATGCTGACCAGAAACTTGGACACACTAAACGGTTTGGTCAACGGTGCTTTTGGTATACTGGTAAAGGTGGTGAGATCTGAAAATGATGGACACATAATTAAACTGGGCCTCAGAATGGACAACCGGCAGTCTGTAAGAAGCAACCACAGTGCTAATGCAGCATCTGATGATCTGGTTTACATTGAGAGAGCAGAGGAGAGTCTGAAGTTTAAAGGAGCGGTACGCAGACAGTTTCCTGTAAAGCTAGCATTCGCCTGCACAATTCACAAAACTCAGGGTCTTACAACACAGACAGCTGTAGTTTCAATGAAGAACATTTTTGAACCAGGTATGGCTTATGTTGCTCTCAGCAGGGTGACGTCTCTCAGTGGATTGTATTTACAGGACTTGGATGAGAAAAAGATTTACGCCAATCCCGAGGTAACTGCAGTGCTCCAAACCATGAGACAAGCCAGCGTTGAGGAAATGATGCCTCTTCTTCAGGTCAGAGAAACAGCCAGCAGACCTGACACTCTTACACTGATCCATCACAATACGGAGGGTTTGCCATCTCACATCAGTGACATCAAGAGTCATCATGAAATGTGTTTAGCAGATGTTTTGTGTCTCACTGAATCTCACCTCCAAGGCTCCTTTGTTGCAGATAGTCTTCATTTGGACGGCTACACCATGTTCAAACGCAACAGACATGTGTCCTACACAAACTTTCCTCACATGGCCAGCAGAAGTGGTGGTGGAGTTGTTGTGTATTTGAGGAATCATTTTCAGGTTCAGGTAAAACAGTATCTGCATAATGTCACTGATCTTGAGTTTTTAGTGTTGAAGGTTCAGGCTCCATTCCCTGCGCTCATTGCGGTTGTGTACAGACCCCCTGACTACAGTTTGACACCATTCATGCAAAACCTGGTAAGTCTTTTAGATTCACTTGAAATAATGGACTGTCACCCAATAATTGTGTGTGGAGATTTTAATGAAAACCAGTTGCAGAGTGGAAGAAAACAGATTCTGGAGCAGTTTCAATCTAGAGGGTATTCACAGCTGATCACTTCTGCCACTACAGACAAGAACACCCTGCTTGACCTGATTTTCATTTCTCAGCCACAGAAAAGCCTCCATTCAGGTGTTCTGAGATCATATTACAGTTACCACAACCCTGTGTTTTGTGTCCTGTCCTCGAGCCAATCATGAAGTTGTGTGGTGAGTTTTGAAACAATTACAGATCATGTCTGTTACAGAGTTTACTGATTGTAGAGCATGAAAAAGATTTTTCATTGAAAAATCATATTTCTTCATATTGTCTTCCCAACTCTGTCTGTAAGAAGACCCTTTCTTATTGCAATGTTATTAATCATTTCACCAAATCATGGCTGTACTTCATGCAGAGCCGGGAGATCTGCTTTCTGTTATCATGCACCTCAGATCTGAAATATGCTGCAAAAAGTATTAAACGGACATAATTTATTTTTTATTCTCATGTCTTAAATGACTAAATCTATTAATGCATTTTTTCATGGATGTTAATTGTCATCTCCTTTTTTAATACTTTTTTTACTTTGACGTTTGTATCTCAACAAACAAGATCTTCCCCTCCAAGGGCTTTCAAATATGAAATAGTAAATAAATAAATCCCAGATAAATGCAAGTATTTATTATGGATCACAAGAATAAATACAGACAATTATATTTTCTTGATTATAGTAAATTTTGTAGAATCAAATGTTTTTGGGATGAATAAGGTTTTGCTTATCATGTTTTACAGGTAAAAAAATGTAAAGGTTTTAAACTATCTTTAGGCTACCAGAGATGTCTATGATGATACATTATGTAGAGAAAAACATTTTTACAGCTTACAGAATATGTATAAAAACTGATTTAGAAGTACATGGAAAGTTTCTGCATCCATTTTCTGACTTGGCCTTTATCCGGGTGGGTTTGGGTTTGGGTGGATAAAGGCCAAGTCAGAATTCTCTGAGCAGCTGGAAAAAGCTGCTAATAAACAAAGACATCAGAAAGCGGGGGCTTTAGGTGTAGCCCCCGCTTTCTGACGCACTAATTAGATTTAGTAACTGACACCCCATACCAGCATTACATAGACACTTGGGGGCTGAGATGGGTGGGTGGGGAGGGTGGGTGGTGTTAAAAGCACTTTATGTTTTGTAGATGTATTTTTTTCAGACAGGGCGCACACAGTCCTGTTTCCTTTGTGGGAAAACCTTTAAACTTCACCATCCTCAGCTGAAACAACATCTTAACACCATCTTCATGAACTGCTGAGCCAAACCTGATCCATCAGTGCTGGACTGCACAGATAACTACATGCCACACAGAGACTGCTGTTTTATGAACTGCCATATCAGTGTGTCTTCAATGGAGAAGATGACACACCCATCACCTGACCTCCTGCCTGATCTGGCGACCATCATCATGCTGCCACACTACACACCTCTGAGACCATCAATGATGACTCATACTGAGGAAACTGTATTTCCTGTCAGAGATGCTCAGTGATCCTCAGAGCAGAGAGAGGTATGATTCTTTATCTTTGATAAAAAAATGTCAGTGTTTTTAATTCAATTAATTAATTTAAATCCTGTTTATTGCACAAATAATTTCACACTCAAATGATTATACTTGTTGAAACTTTTTGAGTTTTAATTCACATTATGGATTACAAATCTATGCTTTTTCTACTCTGTCTCTCTGTGCAGGTACTGCTGTCTTCTGAGTTCTTCAGTGTCCCAACTGAGACATTCAAACCTCACTGCAGAACTAATGTCTTTCCTCACCATCATGTGAGTGTGAGATTGCTCTGGATTCTGGTTATGTGGCCTGCAGCACCTATAAGGTATTTCAACATTGTTCATTTTATAACTTATTTGTAGTTTTTAAGCCTTAACACAAATAAAATGTTCCTTTTTCTGTATTTTTTAGAACAAGCTCGTACAGTGTGCCTGCATTCCAGCTTCTTAGACTCTGCGCAAGTGGACAGAGTATCAGTGTTTGGCCACTCTTACAGACACCGACTTCTGTCAACTCACTGCTACTGATCAGGCACCTCACTCCAGGAAGACAGAGGGCTGCAAGCCTGTCATCGTTTCCAGTGTGGCTTTGTATTCTTGGGGTAGCATCAGATTTTTCCCACAAATATTCAAAGGTAACACTTATTTTAAGCTTAGTTATTAAATAAAAAGTCTTCCCTGTTGTTAATTTTATTGTTTTAAAAAAAAAAATTGTTTTCTTTTAGATTTATATGCAGTGATCGGATGTGATGGAGCTTTGTTAACTGTGTGGAAAACATCTGTTTGTGATGATATTTACAATGAGGCTTTAAGGTGACAGTTTCCATGTAATTTCAATCCTTATACTAAGCAAAAACATGTTTGCAATTAACATTTTTTTTCCGTTTATTCTTTTGGATTTATGGTTAACATTCCTCTGTGACAGCAAATATTAAACTGGTCCAAGTAACCAGCATATCATTGGTCAAAGGCAAAAAGGACCACATGTCACGCTAGCAATGAATTTTTGACTGTGTTTGTGTCACCAGATTTAACAAACAATATCAGACATATGAAACTGAACTCCGGATTAATGTGCAGATGTTTTTTGTGTGTTTTTTTTTATTGTTGAATAATTATTTTGTAGGACAAACCCAATCTATTTACCCAAACAATGTAACTTGTTTGGGTAAATAGTGGATTAATATATCTAAGTCTATAAGTATAGCAAGCTGAATTCATACAAACACACAGCTCTAAATCTTGAATTGTAGGATGTACAAAAATGATCATGTGATTATTATGGACATTTAAATAACTATATCTATTGAACCATTACACGTATTCTTTATAGAGATTACACAATCTCAAAATGTGAAAAAAGAAAGTGTTTAAGAGAATAAATAATGTGTGTTTGTATGAATCCTGCCTTAGTATGGGGTGTCAGTAACTACATTAGTATAGAGTAGGTCTAACAGTGGTTTTCACCATCTGCTCTAATATATATAGATAATGGGTCAGGCATATAAAGTCATTTTGAAAAGTTCATAAAGGTCATTTATATGTGTTCCTCTTTATCATTTTATATCAGGTCACACAGCTGACTTGAGTTTTGATCAGGGTAGAACCATAACATTCATGCTAATGGTTCTACTGTTTACAGTTACTTTATGATGGATTTCACCCTGGTCACAGCACTATGTGAAAAGCTGTTAGAGGTAAAGTTAACCCAATTAATACCTCATCATAAGTCACTCTCTAACGCAAAGCAGTGATTATTTTTCAGTGTAATTTATTCCACAACAATGTTCTTTATTTGATTCCTGTTTCTTTAAATATGCACATCGATTGTTCAGCTGTGTGACTCTCCACACCTCAAATATATCACAATGTGGACCTCATTTCGGTACAGATTTATCATCAAATCAGGAAACTGTAAACTAATTGAAAAAATGAAGCTTATGAAAATTTTAATGTGGCATTGGAACATGTTGTTTATCCTTGCCAAATGGTATTTACACAAAACTCCAGCAAATCAGAGGATGTATTTTTGTCCTTCACTTGCTGTTTATATATGTGTATATATTTGCAGTTAATAGCCTATCATGTGTCTGCGCATCTTAGGGCCATAAACATAAACATGGCAAACAAGGATATGTTCACTATTCCGACAGATGCTTCAATTGTTTGTATAGATGTTAGATTCATTTGATTTGCATTTTCTATTAATATTATTCCGTTTGTCCCAAATGGGATTTTTATTTCTGTATGCCATTATTGTAATCATTGGAAACAACCGAGTAAATATTTTGTATCATATGTTTCTAAAAATATTTGAATGTTCTACTTTTCTACTACTGGTTTTCTACTTTCTAAACTTTCTGCCACTCTTTGGCATTTCAATAACATTATTTTTGGGTGTTTTTATCTCTGACCGCAGCATCTTGTGCATCTTGTATTACCTAAATGTTGTTTGTGTGGGTTTTGTTTTTGTTTTGTTTTTGTTTTGTGCCATTTTTAGATTTCACCAGCTGCGTAAACTCTGCAATTTTACCTTGGTTTTGTTCCACATCAGTTTATCTGCTGGGTGATTTTCTTCCTTTTCTAATGTTTCTGGTAATTTTTCACAGTTAAACAAGTAACTTTGAGGTTTCAGTTGTTATCTGTTGACAGTTTTGTCTAATTATTACATTTCTGCAAAATTATAGCAGTTCTGATAAGTTGTAATATTTCTGCCAAGTTTTTAATTTTCTACTAAATTATATTATTTCTGCTAGGTTACACTACTTTTGTTTGTTATGCTATGTTATGTTAAGTTATATTATTCTAAATTATTACATTTCTGCTAAGTTTTTAATTTTCTACTAAATTATATTATTTCTGCTAGGTTACACTACTTTTGTTTGTTATGCTATGTTATGTTAAGTGATGTTATTCTAAATTATTACATTTCTGCTAAGTTGTGGCTTCTGGTAAACTACAACATTTCTGCTGAATTGTTATGTTTATTAGTTATTGCATTTCTGCTAAGTTATTACATTTTTGTTAACTTGATGTTGTCCTGCAAAGTTATTAAAATTTCAAACACTTTTTAAACACTGACTTTGATTTCTTCAGCTTCTTCAGCTATTTTCAACTTTTTTCAGCAGACAGCTTCAGCTATACAGCATCCACACTGCATTTTCGCAGGAAATGCAAATTTTTCTAGTTATTATTATTATTCTTGGGACTTCCGTACATTTTTCGCCGTTGAACTACTTCCACAATTTTTGTGCTATTTTCACCGTTCAAATTTTAAACTATTCTGCTACTTTTGCTCTTTTATGCTATATCTTTTGGTATTTTTTGCTATTATACTTTTTAAAATATTAAGCTTTTTTCCTTTAATTTGTCCCATTGAAATGAATGGGAAACTTCCGCAATTCTGCTAAAATTTGCTTGTTTTTGAAACTTAACTACTTCCTCATATTTTCACTTAGAACAACCATTCAAACTTTAAAATGTTCTCCAATTATTGGGCTATTCAGGTATAAATCAGCTTTTTCAAATCTTTTACCGTTTTATTTTTATCCCTCTTAAAGTTTTGAGTTGCAAAATTGTGATTTTTCAGAAAATACATGCGTTGTTATGGTTGCTATGCACTTGGTTCTAAGTGAGACACTGAAGGTTTCGCAGTCTTCTCTTCATGTCCGAACAACTTCTTGCTACTTGCTCAATTTTCACTCAACTTCCACAAATTATACATCAAAACGTAGGTATTTTTGCTGGCTTTCAGAAAATGTCACTATCATTGTTGTGGGATTTATAGAATTTTGGCAAATCTCCTCAGACCAACACAAAGTCGAAAAACTCTCCATAGAAAGTCAATGGAGAATTTGTTCAAAATCACCGCTGGATTTCTCTAATGAGAGGCATTTTCGAATCGTCATATCTCCCCAACGAAGCAAAGTTAAAACATGAGGCTTGTCCCAGTATATCTTCAGACACTCCTGACGCTCACAATTCAAGAATTATTTTCTCACCTATTACCGTTCTGAGATGAGTTAGACTTGTTTGAGGGTAGGAAATTCGTCCTTCGCTCAGATTTCTTCAGATTTCAAACTATGGAAATGAACCACTTTTTTCTCTCGTCATATCTTTTTTTTGGATTTCCACAGAGACCTGAAAATTTCCATGACTGTTCACCAAAGCCTGCTGTCTCTTACGGTGAAAGAATGATATCGATACTCCAAATAGATTTAGAGTTAGAAAGCGTTGTTTGAGCGCAGGTCAAGGCAGTTTTCGCTTGCCTCTACTCAGTTATGGTGCATTACAAGTCAAATATCTTTAATAATTCATATTTTAATGATAAATTGTCAACACTTGAAGATTCCCCCATCTCTTCTGAACAAAACGGTGTAAGAATGACCGTTCTAGCCCCTACGGTTAGGAAATTATGGCCATTTGTTTGGAGGGTAGTCCTCACTATGAGAAATAGACTGCAAAAATCCTGTTTCTCTGCTGTGTGTGTAAAAACGGCTGCACCTGTTTTGGCGGGAAAATGTACACAGCATCTCTGATTGGTGGATTCAAATTCAGCAGCTCCCAGGCTGCTTGACTGACCTGCAAAGTTGCTTCTCTCTCCCTCTGTGTGTGTGTGTGTGTGTGTATTTCTGCTTTTTATAGGATTTGTGCTTAATATAGTATTTAATATAGTATTTTTTGCTTAATTATAGTATTTCTGCTTTTTATAGTACTTCTGCTTTTTATAGTATTTGTGCTTAATATAGTATTTCTGCTTTTCATAGTATTTCTGCTAAATTATAGTATTTCTGCTCTTTATATTATTTCTGCAAAATTACAGTATTTCTGCTAAATTATAGTACTTCTGCTTTTTATACTATTTCTGCTTTTTATAGTATTTCTGCTAAATTATAGTATATCTGCTTAATATAGTATTTCTGCTTTTTATACTATTTCTGTTTAATATAGTATTTGTGCTTAATATAGCATTTCTGCTAAATTATAGTATTTCTGCTTTTTATAGTATTTCTGCTACATTATAGTATTTCTGTTTTTTATAGTATTTGTGCTTCATATAGTATTTCTACTAAATCATAGTATTTCTGCTAAATTATAGTATTTCTGCTTTTTATAGTATTTCTGCTTTTTATAGGATTTGTGCTTAATATAGTATTTCTGCTAAATTATAGTATTTCTGCTAAATTATAGTGTTTCTGCTACTTCATAGTATTTCTGCTTTTTATAGGATTTGTGCTTAATATAGTATTTCTGCTTTTTATAGTATTTCTGCTTAATACAGTATTTCTGCTTAATATAGTATTTCTGCTTAATATAGTATTTCTGCTAAATTATAGTATTTCTGCTACATTATAGTATTTCTGCTAAATCATATTATTTCTATTATATTATATTTTTCTTTCTAAATATAGCATTTCTGCTATATAATTGTATTTCTGCTATGTTCTAATATTTGTGCTAAACCAGAGTATTTGTGCTAAAACACAGTATTTCTGCCAAATGATAGTATTTCTGCCAAATGATAGTATTTCTGCCAAATGATAGTATTTGTGCTAAAACATAGTATTAATTTAAAATTACAATATTCATAGTTCATCACAGTGTCTCTGGTAAATCACAGTATTTCTGCTATGTTGTACTATTTTTCTAAATCATAGTCTTTCTGTAATGTTTAAGTATTTTTGACTAAATATATTCTTTCTGTTTTCTTATACTATTTCTCCTAAATTCTTGTATATTTGAGAAGTTATCATGTTTCTGGTAAGTTACAATATTTCTGACACGTTCTGCTATGCTATTGTATTTCTGCCAAGTATTATGTTTCCTCTAAGATACTGCAGTTCTGTTAAGTTATTACTTTTTAGCAAAGTTCCTTTGCTTCTGCAAAGTTTTTACAATTTCTGCAACTTTTCAGCTTTTTCAGCTAGTTTTTGCAGACAGCTTCAGCTTTAAAGCATCCACACTGCATTTTCGCAGGAAATGCAAATTTTTCTAGTTATTATTATTATTATTCTTGGGACTTCCGTACGTTTTTCGCCGTTGAACTACTTCCACAATTTTTGTGCTATTTTCACCGTTCAAATTTTAAACTATTCTGCTATTTTTGCTCTTTTATGCTATATCTTTTGGTATTTTTTGCTATTATACTTTTTAAAATATTAAGCTTTTTTCCTTTAATTTGTCCCATTGAAATGAATGGGAAACTTCCGCAATTCTGCTAAAATTTGCTTGTTTTTGAAACTTAACTACTTCCTCATATTTTCACTTAGAACAACCATTCAAACTTTAAAATGTTCTCAAATTATTGGGCTATTCAGGTATAAATCAGCTTTTTCAAATCTTTTACCGTTTTATTTTTATCCCTCTTAAAGTTTTGAGTTGCAAAATTGTGATTTTTCACAAAATACATGCGTTGTTATGGTTGCTATGCACTTGGTTCTAAGTGAGGCACTGTAAGTTTCGCAGTCTTCTCTTCATGTCCGAACAACTTCTTGCTACTTGCTCAATTTTCACTCAACTTCCACAAATTATACATCAAAACGTAGGTATTTTTGCTGGCTTTCAGAAAATGTTACTATCATTGTTGTGGGATTTATAGAATTTTGGCAAATCTCCTCAGACCAACACAAAGTCGGAAAACTCTCCATAGAAAGTCAATGGAGAGTTTGTTCAAAATCACCGCTTGATTTCTGTAATGAGAGGCATATTCGAATCGTCATATCTCCTTAACGAAGCGTTGTTAAGACATGAGGCTTGTCCCAGTATATCTTCAGACACTCCTGACGCTCACAAATCAAGAATTTTTTTCTCACCTATTACCATTTGGGCATGAATTACGTTTGTTTGAGGGTAGGAAATTCGTCCTTCGCTCAGATTTCTTCAGATTTCAAACTCTGGAAATGAACCACTTTTTTCTCTCGTCATATCTTTTTGATAGATTTCCACAGAGACCTGAAAATTTCCATGCCTGTTCACCAAAGCCTGCTGTCTCTTACGGTGAAAGAATGATATCGATACTCCAAATAGATTTAGAGTTAGAAAGTGTTGTTTGAGGGCAAGTCAAGGCAGTTTTCGCTTAGCCTCTACTCAGTTATGGTGCATTACAAGTCAAATATCTTTAATAATTCATATTTTAATGATAAATTGTCAACACTTGAAGATTCCCCCATCTCTTCTGAACAAAACGGTGTAAGAATGACCGTTCTAGCCCCTACGGTTAGGAAACTATGGCCATTTGTTTGAGTTTAGTCCTCACTATGAGAAATAGACTGCAAAAATCCTGTCTCTCTGCTGCATGTGTAAAAACGGCTGCACCTGTTTTGGCGGGAAAAAGTACACAGCCTCTCTGATTGGTGGATTCAAATTTAGCAGCTCCCAGGCTGCTTGAATGGCCTAAAAACTTGCTTCTCTCTCTTTCTGTGTTGTGTTATAGTATTTCTAAATTATAGTATTTCTGCTTTTTGTAGTTTTTCTGCTTTTTATAGGATTTGTGCTTAATATAATATTTCTGCTAAATTATAGTATTTCTGCTTTTTATATTATTTCTGCTAAGTTATAGTATTTCTGCTTTTTATAGTATTTCTGCTTTTTATAGTATTTCTGCTTAATATAGTATTTCTGCTTTTTATAGTATTTGTGCTTAATATAGTATTTCTGCTTTTTATAGTATTTCTGCTTTTTATAGGATTTCTGCTTTTTATAGGATTTCTGCTTAATATAGTATTTCTGCTAAATTATAGTATTTCTGCTTTTTATAGTATTTCTGCTAAATTATAGTATTTCTGCTTTTTATAGGATTTGTGCTTAATATAGTATTTCTGCTTTTTATAGGATTTGTGCTTAATATTGTATTTCTGCTTTTTATAGTATTTCTGCTTTTTATAGTATTTGTGCTTAATATAGTATTTCTGCTAAATTATAGTATTTCTGCTTTTTATAGTATTTGTGCTATAACATAGTATTTCTACTAAATGTAGTATTTATGCTTAATCATACTATTTCTATATATTACTGCCAGGTCCCCAGGCAGCCAATCCTCTGTGAGGACAGACATTCAAATTTACAAATCAGAGCCTAAACGGCTTCTCAGCCAGCCAATCATATCTGAGGGCTCAGGCATTCAAATTTGCATATTGGGGCCTTCACGGCTTGTAAGCCAGCCAATCATATCTGAGGTCTGCCGTTTCTTCTCTCGTCATATCTCAGCAACGGATGTACAAAGAGCAATGAAAATCGCAGTCAAAGTACACCAAAGTCCGCTGATTGACCCAGTAAAAGAATTATGCTTCTAGTCCACCTAGTTTTTGAGTTACACGACGTTTTGTAACTCCAAAAAACGGCGTTTTTTTGCCTTTCACCGCGATCTAGTTCTGACTGCTCATGACCCTGTTTTCCAGTCACCTGCTCTCTGCCCCAGTGGTGCAGTTGGTAGTGACACGGGTCTACAAGCCAAAGGTTGTGGGTTCAATCCTACCTTGGTCAACATGTTTTTTTTCCCTACAAATTAATACACTATCACAGACAAGTAATTCATATTCATCATTTATTACAATTCTGCAAACTTTTATCATTTTACCAGCTTTTCTAATATGGACCTCACATTCTTGTTAACACTCCATGGCACAAATACTGTTCCCTTTAGGCTCTGTGTATGTGTGTGTATCAATATTTCTCCCATTTTAAAGTATTACTCCTCCATAATTGTATTTCTGTTAAATCAAAGTACTTTTACTACATCTTAGTACTTCTGCTCAATCATAGTATTTCTGCTAAATCATAGTATTTTTGCCAAATCATGGTTTTTGTGCCAAATCATAACATTTGTGTTATGTTATAGTATTACTACTAAGTGGAGGAATTTCTGTCATGTTACAGTATATGTGCTGATTACAGTATTTCTGCTAAATCATAGTAGTTCTACTATATTATATTTTTCTTTCTAAATATAGCATTTCTGCTATATAATTGTATTTCTGCTATGTTATAATATTTGTGCTAAACCAGAGTATTTGTGCTGAAACATAGTATTTCTGCCAAATGATAGTATTTCTGTCAAATTATAGTATTTGTGCTAAAACATAGTATTAATTTAAAATTACAATATTCATAGTTAATCACAGTGTCTCTGGTAAATCACAGTATTCCTGCTATGTTGTACTATTTTTGTAAAACATAGTGTTTCTGTAATGTTAAAGTATTTTGGGGTAAATATATTCTTTCTGTTATCTTATACTATTTCTCCTAAATTCTTGTATATTTGAGAAGTTATCATGTTTCTGGTAAGTTACAATATTTCTGCCAAGTTCTGCTATGCTATTGTATTTCTGCCAAGTATTATGTTTCCTCTAAGATATTGCAGTTCTGCTAAGTTATTACTTTTTAGCAAAGTTCCTTTGCTTCTGCAAAGTTTTTACAATTTCTGCAACTTTTCAGCTTTTTCAGCTAGTTTTTGCAGACAGCTTCAGCTTTAAAGCATCCACACTGCATTTTCGCAGGAAATGCAAATTTTTCTAGTTGTGTGGATGCTTTAAGGCATCCACACTATTGTTTTCCTGTTTCTCTTTATTCTTTATTATTATTATTCTTAGGACTTCCGTACGTTTTTCGCCGTTTAACTACTTCCACAATTTTTGTGCTATTTTCACCATTCAAATTTTAAACTATTCTGCTATTTCTGCTAATGTGTGCTATATCTTTTGGTATTTTTCACTATTATACTTTTTAAAATATTAAGCTTTTTTCCTTTAATTTGTCCCATTGAAATGAATGGGAAACTTCTGCAATTCTGCTAAAATTTGCTTGTTTTTGAAACTTAACTACTTCCTCATATTTTCACTTAGAACAACCATTCAAACTTTAAAATGTTCTCAAATTATTGGGCTATTCAGCTATAAATCAGCTTTTTCAAATCTTTTACCGTTTTATTTTTATCCCTCTTAAAGTTTTGAGTTGCAAAATTGTGATTTTTCACAAAATACATGCGTTGTTATGGTTGCTATGCACTTGGCTTTCAGCGTTCCACTGTAGGTTTCGCAGTCTTCTCTTCATGTCCGAACAACTTCTTGCTACTTGCTCAATTTTCACTCAACTTCCACAAATTATACATCAAAACGTAGGTATTTTTGCTGGCTTTCAGAAAATGTCACCATCATTTTTGTGAGATTTATAGAATTTTGGCAAATCTCCTCAGACCAACACAAAGTCGGAAAACTCTCCATAGAAAGTCAATGGAGAGTTTGTTCAAAATCACCGCTTGATTTCTGTAATGAGAGGCATTTTCGAATCGTCATATCTCCTTAACGAAGCAAAGTTAAAACATGAGGCTTGTCCCAGTATATCTTCAGACACTCCTGACGCTCACAATTCAAGAATTTTTTTCTCACCTATTACCATTTGGCCATGAATTACGTTTGTTTGAGGGTAGGAAATTCGTCCTTTGCTCAGATTTCTTCAGCTTTCAAACTCTGGAAATGAGGCAATTTTTTCTCTCGTCATATCTTTTTTTTGGATTTCCACAGAGACCTGAAGATTTCCATGACTGTTCACCAAAGCCTGCTGTCTCTTACGGTGAAAGAATGATATCGATACTCCAAATAGATTTAGAGTTAGAAAGCGTTGTTTGAGGGCAAGTCAAGGCAGTTTTCGCTTCGCCTCTACTCAGTTATGGTGCATTAGAAGTCAAATATCTTTAATAATTCATATTTTAATGATAAATTGTCAACACTTGAAGATTCCCCCATCTCTTCTGAACAAAACGGTGTAAGAATGACCGTTCTAGCCCCTACGGTTAGGAAATTATGGTCATTTGTTTGAGTTTAGTCCTCACTATGAGAAATAGACTGCAAAAATCCTGCCTCTCTGCTACGTGTGTAAAAATGGCTGCACCTGTTTTGGCGGGAAAAAGTAGACAGCCTCTCTGATTGGTGGATTCAAATTTAGCAGCTCCCAGGCTGCTTGACTGACCTACAAACTTGCTTCTCTCTCTTTCTGTGTGTGTGTTTGTGTGTGTGTGTGTGTGTGTGTGTGACAGAGAGAGAGAGAGAGAGAGAGAAAGAGAGAGAGAGAGAGAAAGCCTTTTAATATAGTATTTGTGCTTAATATAGTATTTCTGCTAAATTATAGTATTTCTGCTTTTTATAGTATTTCTGCTTTTTATAGTATTTCTGCTAAATTATAGTATTTGTGCTTAATATAGTATTTGGGCTTAATATAGTATTTCTGCTAAATTATAGTATTTCTGCTTTTTATAGGATTTGTGCTTAATATAGTATTTCTGCTAAATTATAGTATTTCTTCTAAATTATAGTATTTCTGCTTTTTATAGGATTTCTGCTTTTTATAGTATTTCTGCTTTTTATAGTATTTCTGCTTTTAATAGTGTTTGTGCTTTTTATAGTATTTGTGCTTAATATAGTATTTGTGCTTAATATAGTATTTCTGCTAAATTATAGTATTTCTGCTTTTTATAGTATTTGTGCTAAATGATAGTATTTCTGCTTTTTATAGTATTTCTGCTAAATTATAGTATTTCTGCATTTTATAGTATTTCTGCATTTTATAGGATTTGTGCTTAATATAGTATTTCTGCTTAATATAGTATTTCTGCTAAATTATAGTATTTCTGCTTTTTATAGTATTTCTGCATTTTATAGGATTTGTGCTTAATATAGTATTTCTGCTAAATTATAGTATTTCTGCTTAATATAGTATTTCTGCTAAATTATAGTATTTCTGCTTTTTATAGTATTTCTGCATTTTATAGGATTTGTGCTTAATATAGTATTTCTGCTTAATATAGTATTTCTGCTAAATTATAGTATTTCTGCTAAATTATAGTATTTCTGCTTTTTATAGTATTTGTGCTTTTTATAGTATTTCTGCTTAATATAGTATTTGTGCTTAATATAGTATTTCTGCTAAATTATAGTATTTCTGCTTTTTATAGGATTTGTGCTTAATATATGTCAGGGTTCTGGGTCTGAGCAACCCAGGATCCCTGAGCAGTTATGGACTAGTTATATCTTATGTATTTTTGGTGTTACTTCCCCTTTTGCTCTATGCTTGTACATATGTGGAGACGCTTGTTAAATTCCCCTGGTTGGTGGACTCCCTCAATCCAGTTGTCCTGGACTTCCTGCTTTCCACCCTCCACCTCCACTCTCCTCCTCAGGGTGCTCACCGGCCCGGACCGCTGGTGGATTCACAGCCTGAGATGCCGGCCCCGACGTCTACACGGAAACGACGTTCGCGCCGCCGGCTTTCCTCACCGCAGCCTAATCCACGAACTTCTCAAGAGTCGGCTGTGGTGAGTAGTACGGACAATTTTCCATTTCCCTCACCATCTGTGTTTGTGTCTGCAGTGGACGAGCCGACAGCGCAGGTAACATCACCTCGGTCAGAGGTCTCCACACCACTCGCTGCTTCAACATCTGCAGCTGTGGCACCGCCGTCATCTCATCCGCCTGCAGTCACCCTTCTGCCATCTTCTTCACCGGCTGCTACGTCGCCACCCGGACCTGCCCTGCCCGAGCAGGAGCTCGGCGAGCCGGAGGAGCTCGCACTGCCCGAGCAGGAGCTCGGCGAGCCGGAGGAGCTCGCCCTGCCCGAGCAGGAGCTCGGCGAGCCGGAGGAGTTTGGCGAGCAGGAGCTCGGCGAGCAGGTGGAGCCAGCGCCGCTGCCGGAGGAGCTCGGCGAGCCGGTGGAGCCAGCGCCGCTGCTCGGCGAGCAGGAGAAGCCAGCGCCGCTGCTCGGCGAGCAGGAGAAGCCAGCGCCGCTGCTCGGCGAGCAGGTGCAGCCCGCGCCGGAGCTCGGCGAGCGGGAGGAGCCGCAGTCGGGGGAGCTCAGCGAGCAGGAGAGCGACGAGCAGGAGACCCCGCGCTGCCACCGAAGGAGCTCGGAGGTCCGGAGAGACCCGCTCAGCCAGAACTGGAGGTCAGTGTGCCGGAGGGACCTCCACGCCATCCATGTCCAGCGCATCCACGTCAGCGACCAGCGCTTCATAGGCCATGTGCCACTCCTCGCTGTTGCTCACCGGAGCAGCGCCGCCGCCACTGGACCCGGGGCGGGCCGCCTGGGGAGCAGCGCCGCCGCCACTGGATCCGGGGCAGGCCACCGGAACCGCTTTGCCGCTACTGCCGGACCTCTGGCAGGCCGCCGGATGTACGGCGCCGCCACCTCTGGACGCGTGGCAAGCCACCGGAGCTGCAGTTTCGCCGCCACTTTATCAGTGGCAGGCCCTCGGGACTGTTTTGCCGCTGCTGCCGGACACATGGCCGCCCGCCGGAGCTGCAACGCTGCCCCCACAGGACTCGAGGTCGGCCGCCTGAAGCGTCCTACTGCCATCACGGGACCCGAGGTAGGCCGCCTGAGACTGTTTTGTGGCGTTTTTCTTTTTTTTTCGCCGCTGCGGGATGCGTGGTCTGACTTTGGGACTGTGACCTGGGAGGGTTTGTTGTTTGTTGTTTTTGCTTGTTTTGGTTCTGGCCCTCCGTCTTGGACCCCCCGCCAACCGCCCTGGGTTGGTTGTGGTTTTGTTTTTGTTTTGGGGTCGTCGGGTGCCGACCCTTAGAGAGGGGGTACTGTCAGGGTTCTGGGTCTGAGCTTGGTTAGTGTGTGTGTATGCCCGCGATTGTATGTGTCCTGACGGCTGCTTCTATTGTGTCCCCAGGAGAGGGGTGGAGTGCCAGACAGCAGCCAGCACGGGGAGTGCTGAGACACGGGAGCGGAGAGCACAAACACTGGGAGAAGACACGACACGGGAGTCTGGGGAAAGCACGGGAATTTATTGTTGTTATTTCCACACACTGTAAATAAACGCACTGTTTATACACAGAGCACCGCGCCTGGGTCCTCCTTCCCCACACCCCCCACGGTTTGCCATGCCATACCGTGACAATATAGTATTTGTGCTTAATATAGTATTTGTGCTTAATATAGTATTTCTGCTAAATTATAGTATTTCTACTATATTATATTTTTCTTTCTAAATATAGCATTTCTGCTATATAATTGTATTTCTGCTATGTTATAATATTTGTGCTAAACCAGAGTATTTGTGCTGAAACATAGTATTTCTGTCAAATTATAGTATTTCTGCTTTTTATTGTATTTCTGCTTTTTATAGGATTTGTGCTTAATAAAGTATTTGTGCTTAATATAGTATTTGTGCGCAGTAGCGGTTTTTGATACGGGCGACACGGGCTGTTGCCCGGGGCGGCATAACGGGCATCGGCAAAAAAAAATAAAAAATTGCTCGTACTCATGCTACCCCACATCAGCCAGCGCATATTGGGAATGTCATAGGCACCGATCGGTTTTCTATCGCTCATTTGCTGGGAGTAAGGACGCCCTCCGTTTGTGAGGTGCGCCTGCTGCTTGCGGCACAGGGAGGAGAGGGCGGGGCAGCGGGGGATTCTCTGGCTGGCTGGAGCGGCATCTAATAACCAACTCGCAAAATAATAATAATAAAAACAAAACAACAAACACGAAAATACCAGACATTATGATACAGACTTATAATTTGCGCCAATGTTTTTTCGAAATTCTATACGCGAAAAGTGAGCGCGAGAGCCCTCGGTATGCCTGCTCGCTGCTGAAGTCAAAGTAAACTTTATTGTCATCTCCGCCACATACAGTCCAGTATATAGAGAGACGAGATGACCAGTTACAGCAGTGCAAGTAAACAAACAATAAATATAAGAAGAGTAAGAAAATCAATAACATCAATAACAATTGAAAATTTATAATTTACAGTTTGATTATTTAAAGTCTTACACACAACCCATCGAAAGGGGAGGGGGGCCTGCTGCTTCCAAATAGAACACATTTCATTCATAATGTTGTAAATCCAAGCCCATTATGTATTCATGATTTGAATCCTGGGTTGTGTGAAATCCCAGAAATAAACCCTAGACAAAGTGAATCTGTGAACTAAGGTGTAGGTCTATTAGGTTATGTTGTGGCGATCCTCGAGTTGGGGGATTTGTGTTCATACTGGAGTGCAAAATTAAAACCAATGTAAGATGGACAAGAAAAGTTCAAAGCCATCAGGTCCTCAGTTTAGAAAAAATAGAAAAGAAGAGGAGGAGAAACAAGCAAAAGATGCAGGTAAGCAGATGTGTCATTGGATAATGGCAGGTCATCCTGAAACAATCAGGATCAGAATCAGAATACTTTATTAATAATGAATAATAATAATAATAATGGATTGGATTTATATAGCGCTTATCAAGGCACCCAAAGCGCTTTACAATGGCACTATTCATTCACTCTCGCATTAACACACTGGTGGAGGCAAGCTACGGTTGTAGCCACAGCTGCCCTGGGGTTATGTATGGTATGGTTCCGACAACAGTTTTATGTTAATGTATAATCCTTAATATGTTTTATATGTGTGTGTGTGTGTGTGGGGGGGGGTGGGGGGGGGGGGTGGAAGGAGGGCGCCAGAGGGAGTGTTCGCCCGGGGCGCCAAACAGGCTAGGACCGCCACTGTTTGTGCGTTTTATAGTATTTCTGCCTTTTATATTATTTGTGCTTAATATAGTATTTGTGCGTTTTATAGTATTTCTGCTTTTTATAGTATTCTGTCTGGTGAACTCTATCACCAGCTCTTTGGTGTTGGTGTTCAGGAGAAGAGCCTTCTAATAATATTTATTCAACTTATAGAATTAAAGTTCTGCTAGTTTTTTTCTGTAGCAAATAAATATTGTATAAAATATTTAACATTTTTAATGTTTACAATGCCCATTGTGTGTAATACTGTAATTTCCTACTACCCGTGAACGCCTCATCTTTTACCTGACTGGCTGACATCCGCCTCTCTGCACACTTTGTTGAGTCCGCTCTCGGTAAGTGCTGCTGTTCTGCTTCTCCTCTCCTCTCCTAAATGTCTATACTCTGTTTGCGCGATTTAACGAGTTCTTGTTGGTGATTTATAAAGCCAGCCGAGGTATAACTCATATTAAAGTAACACAATGGTTGCTTTTTAGTGGAGAATTGTCATTTTTGTATGTAAAAGCAGTGTTTGATGAGCTAACGCTAACAACCCAATGCTAACCCCTAGCGCTCTTATGAGCCCAGTGTGAAATGAAGATAATTCATTTGACTGTAAACCACGGTTATTGTGTTGTTTTATTAATTACATTTGGTGTGTTCCTGTTTTTCAGTCTGTTAAATAAGGTGCAGTTAGCTCTCTTCACAAATCAGTTGGTTAAAACAGCCTCATTCTTTAGGCTGTAACGTTTTTAACGAACCCTATAGATTCAGTTTCGGCTGTCGGCAAGATCAAAGGAGCCATTTTACCGCCTTTGACCGAACACGGGAGAAAAAGAGTCACCTTTGTCCAGGTCTTGTGGGTTAATTAAGAGAAAGGAGGGAGGGAGAAACTGACGATTAAACATAGGCTATGTCCCCACATACAGGGGTATTTTTGAAAACTGAGATTTTCCGTTTTCGTTTTAAAAAACAATCCCGTCCACACGTAAATGCAGAAATGAAGGAAAACGCTGCTGGCAACATGCCAAAGCAACAGATGGCGATATATTCCTAACCTGTAGAAATGTTGGCCAATCAGAAGTCTAGAAGCCTCGGTGGGAAATGGCAAACAAAGATGGGGCATAAAAGCAGAACCGAGTCATATGTGTGGGGGGACAGTAACTGTGTGTATATGTAAGCATTTAAACACTGCAGCGAGTACAATTAACAGTATTGTAGAAATGCATTTCACCGAAATAATAACGTGGCGCACAGTGTGACGTCAAAAAAAGGCGCTGCTGCGTTTTCTCCGTTTTCCTGTCCACACATAAATGCAAAAATGGAGTTTTCAAAAATATTCTGGCAAGCGTTTTTAGAAATCTCTGTTTTCAGTCACCGAAAACGCCGTTTAAGTGTGGACGAAAGGTGCAAACGCATAGAAAAATCTCCGTTTTCAAAAGTACCCGTGTACATGTGGACATAGCCCAAGAATAATAGGAACACCTAAACAGGAGACTTTAATTTGTAAGAACTGTTTAACAAAGGCTTGTTTGTGCCAACCTAAATCTGCAGCACAGTTTAAATTCTCACTTTGTGGAAAATTAATGAAATAAACATCAGCCCACCTTCACATAAATAAAATATGGCAGTATATTATTATTAGTATGGTACATAGATATTTATTTTAAAACTACAGCATATTTAATGATACTATGTGCAGTTGATAATATTTTAGGAAGTTGAATTTGAATGCAGACCACCTTAAACATTAAAGCCTTAAAAATATATCGTGCAGTTTTTCATGTATGAGTGTTATTGCAATCTTAAATGAGATGTAGACCAAAGAAAACAGAGGAGAGTTGTTGTTTGTATTCCAGCTGTAGTAAACAAAGAAGTTTAGTGAATCTTTTTGACAACAGAGAGTGATGCAGTATTGATGCTAATTTGAGTTTTCTGATCCTGTATTTTTGCTCGTTGTCTTTTGTTACACAGAGTGAAATAGAAGCTTGGTTTTGCCTGTGCTGGTAAGTAAACAGTGATTGTAACTGAAGCAATATGAAATTGGGATTGTGTAACATGTTTAGAAATTTACATACAATAGTTTGGCTTTTTGTGATATCTTGCCATTTGCTCAGTGACAAAAACACATTTAGGATTTATAAGCAGTAAAGCCCCCCCACTAGACCTCTGAGTGTCCCTAAAAATGTCCCTGAAGTTTAATAGGCCATTTATGTCTAATTTTAATTTTAAAGGCTTATCAAAGCATTTCTGTAGTAATTAATGTTTTTATTACACATGTTAAGGCCATTTGAGACTCTGCAATTAAATTTTGCCCTCTTTAGACTAAAATGAGTTCATTTTGTCTGAGGTACAGTGCTGGGAAAAGTCTTTCTTCCTTGCAGATTTATTTTGTTCATGCTTTTTTGTCACATGTTTCAAATCATCTAACAGGGATGATATGAATAAATACAAAAAAGCATTTTTAAAGTGATGATTTCACGTATGAAGCAGAGAAAACCAAACCAGAGCTATCTGTTCTAATGTGAGAACATGCTGGTCTCTAATACCCAGCTGTGGAAGCCCTGATACGAAGAACTACCATCAAGCATTTATAGTATCAAGTATCATTTGTGATTGTTGCATGCTTTGAAACTATGATGTTATCATTTGATCAAGTGTGCAGTGCGAGCAAATCATTGCTTGTGGTATCTGCTGTGTTATGTAATAGCACCAAAGTATTAGAGCTTTACGTTAATGAGGAATTTTTGTGGCTTACTGCAGATGGATAAAACGACACATCACTTTAGTAAAGACAGAAATCTTTAATAAGGTGCAGAAAGAGAAGATGGGGTGTTTATAGTAAAGCTGTTGTAAACAAAGAATTTAACAGATTCTTTTTCACTACAGATTGTGATGCAGTATTGACTCTGATGCTGATTTCAGTTGCCTGATTCTGTATTTTTGTTCTTTTGTTACACAGAGTGAAACAGAACTTCGGTTTTGCCTTTGCTGGTAAGTAAGCAGCAATTGTAACTGCAGTAATATGACATTGTCACTGTGTAACATGTTTAGCAGCTTACCTAACGTAGTTTGGTTTTTGTGACATTACCATTTACTGATGGGAAAAAACAAATGGTCAGAATTTATACCTTGTAGCAGCAAAGGCCCCACACATGACCTCTGACTGTCCCTGAAGTTTAACAGGCCATTTATGTCTGATTTTTATGTTTGAACACAAACAACTGTTTTTATACAGTTGTTATACAGTATATTTATACAGAACACGAACAACTGTTTTTATACAGTTGTTCGTGTTCTCCGTTTGTTTGTGGATTTACGTAGCAGACACAACTATGAACGCATTTTAGGTGAGTTAGTGTAAGTGGTAGCTTAAACACTTAAGAGCACCACAGTTGTTGATTTATATCTTCACTCATATTCTGCTTATGTATTACATTAAAGTCAGACCACTATAGAAGTATTTTTGCCTGAGTGAATAGAAGTGGTAGGTTAAACATTTAAGCAATAATAAAAAAAACTAAGAGAACCAGAGTTGTGAGTAGGCAATGTTGTGTATGTTAAAGCCTGTGTGTAATTTATATACACTAAGTTTAAATTAGTTTCTTAATAATTTGCTTGATACAATGTGTTTGAAAATTATATATAAAAGGGAAATATTGCAAAATACAAAAAGATTCCTGCCAACAGGTACAATGGAAGGACTTTTTATTATAATTTTTAAGAAATTTTAATTGCAAAAATGGTGTGCCACTGTTGTTACTATGACATGTCAAAATTTACATGTATTTTAGGATTTCAATATTCAGATCAGAACTAAAACCTGATGAGGTTTTCCGTTGATTATAATTTTTTTTGTTTGTTTGTTTGTTTTTAAATGGTATTCAACATTTTTCATCTGAAATGAGGTTAACAGTTGTGGTTTTTTTCACACTTTATTAAGCACTGACTTGTGATAGAAAATGATGGAGCTAAAAAGCCATAATCTGTACCAACAAATATTGCTGCCTCTTCTTTGCACTTCTGTAGTATGCATGCCTTTATTACACATGTTATTGCCATGTGAGACTCTGTAACTAAAGTTTGTCCTCTTTAGACTACAGTGAGTTCATAAAGGCTTGAAGAAATTGAGGATTTCACTAGTTATTTCACGTCACAGTAAATTGGATTGTGTGTGAAGAGGTTCAACAGTGTAAGTCATTAAACAGTGATCTGATGTGTTGTTTCCTTTCTCTAGGATACTGATCTGATCGTCTCAAGTCTGGTAAGTAAAGGTTTTGTCTGCGGTACAGTGCTGAGAAAGGTCTTTCTTCCTTGCAGATTTATTTTGTTTATGCTTTTTTCACATGTTTCAAATCATCTAACAAGGATGACCTGGATAAATACAAAAAGCAGTTTTAAAGTGATGATTTCATTTTTGAACCAGAACAACCTGGTCTAATGTAAAAACATGTTGGTCTCTAATACCCAGCTGTGGATGCCCTGATAGCAACAATTACCATCAAGCATTTACAGTAACTGGTAATGACTGGTTTACATCACTGGGGGATTTTGGTCCACTATAATTTCAGAATTGTCTTAATTAGATCCAAACAGGACAGGCAAAAAAAGAAAAGGAAAAAGTCGTAATTAAGGCCCAATATAGGGTTTTCAAGTCATACCAAGTATCTTAATTTCATTAAAGTCCAGACTGATTAGTTTACACCAAGAGTTTTGTTTCATTCATTCAATTGGACTTGCTTGTGTGCTTCAGATCAATTTCCTGCTGCAAATCCTAAGTGTGATTAAACTTAAGCTCAGGACCTGATGAGTTGATGGTCCTGAAGGTCCTGAAGTAGTAAAGGAACTCTGGGACATCACAGTAACAGCACCATGTTTGACTTTAATGCTGGTGTTTTTCTCTCACTATAGATGATTCAGTTTAGTGCAGTTAGTCAGCACAGCTCTTGGTTATCATCGAGATATTATTAGGCAACTTGTTTTTGCCTGTTCAGCTACAACATCTGTGAGGGTTTTTGTTTCTGGGGTCTCCAAATCCTTAGAAATCTCTTAGTAAACCTTTACAGAACTATATCTGTTTCACATTAGAGCAGCTCACGACTAGCAGTTTAGAGACAATTTCTGTATTCACATAGGGCAGGGGTCTCAAACTCCACTCTTCAAGGGCCAGTGTCCTGAAGCTTTTCCACGTGTCCCTGTTACAAAACACCTGAATAACATTTGTAGGTCATTAGTAAGAGTATAGAATTTGACTGTATGCTGAAGTGGCATCCCCTAAGACTACTAAAATTTAAGTAATTTAAGTGTTTGGAAAAATGTACTTCTAAAAGTACTTTCATTACATCATGTTCATTCACTCATGAGCTGCTATAAAATGAATCAAATGGCTGAATTACCACCTCAGCATGTAGTCAAGTTCTGTAGAGGTTTGCTAATGACCTACTAATGTTATTCAGGTGTGTTGCAACAGGGACACAGAAATGTTTCTGGACACCAGGCCTTAAGGACCAGAGTTTGAGACCACTGGTGGTAGGGCATTGTGGATTTCAAAAGCTTCTTCCCTTAAATCACTGCCTGAAAACTGCTTTTTGTAATTTGTCATAATGACTTGCAAAATATAGGTGGGATGAAAACATAAACATAAGAAATTTTATAGTGGCCTGATATTTTTATCAAGGCTGTTTTTTGAAAATAATCCTGGCCTAATTTACAAAAGATGAACTGTGTCTGAAAGTCATGTTTGTTTGTTTCTTTGTTTGTTTAAGAAATGTGGGAATCTCCAGCAAAGATCTTACATGCAACAGCTCAGATACAGCACTCATTTCTGTTCTTTTTATCATGAAATGATCTACAAAGAAATTATCATCATACTAAATTTTGCTAATTAGGCCTTAATATCAGCTATGATAAGTTTATCATAGATTTAGGGGAGTGCTTATTGCTGTGTGTCAAACATGCCCCAAATGTGACTGAAATATGTAGAAACTGCTGCGTAGAAACTAGCTGTCTCCAAATTTCTCATTTTGCCAAAATTCATACAGAGTAAATGGTTTACTTTTATGTTAATGGAACCCCAGATATTATGATATACTGTTGTCCCAAGCAAGTACACACAGACACAGGGATTTGAGAATTTTGGGGATTAAGGCACGTTTTATGTGGGATAAATGTAAGTTGAGTGGATCTGAAGTGTTTAAAGCAGGTGGCCTGAAACTGTCTGCTCTAACCTCAGTGTGTTGGTTTTGTTGGACCATATAATATTTACAGTAAGTGATTGTAGCAGCACATCTTGGTGTAAGTTTATAGACTTAGTTTATTGTTGTTAGTTTATTGTTTATTGTTGTAAAATACAGAACAATACACTCACTTTTTCAGTTCACTCCTCATCCACAAATCCATCAACTCTTCATGGGTTGATCAGTTTGAAATCTGCTTCATAAGCATGTCTCTTAGCACGTGCCAGGTCCTTGTACACACACCATAATGTTATGTTGAAGCACCGTAGAAATTACTCTGCGAGGGTCCTGACTATGGTAGCCATAATGCTCTGACAATACATCAAGCAGCGCAGCTTTGTAGCTTACAGAAGTCTTACTAAAATATTTGACAGAATTTTGAGCGCTGTGTACCACAGAAACCCCGTTCGAGGTCAGTAAGCATAACCAGAATCAATACACTAGGCACATTGTATATTTTTGAGAAAATGACAGGATTTTAGGTGTGCCATATAGTCTGAAGAATATGGTAAATCCAAGCATATTGGAAATACGACTAATTCCAGGCCTTTTGTGTCTTACAGGTGACCTGCTGCAGAAGATCCTCTCTCTCTATCATTATAAGCAATTCTGTCCATCCTATCACTCTCCCGACTCTATCTAATTTGACAGCCATTCTATCTTGTATCCCTCTATCTCTACTGCTCTATCTAATTTGACAGCCATTCTATCTTGTATCCCTCTATCCCTACTGCTCTATCTAATTTGACAGCCATTCCATCTTGTATCCCTCTATCTCTACTGCTCTATCTAATTTGAGAATCCCAGTTTTGAGAATCCAAGTTTTCAGAAATCCAAGTTACCAGTACTTGATCTATCTGTTACAGAATTCTGAGAGATCTCTGCTCTTACTGCTCCTTCTTTCCTGTCATTAAACTCTCACATTCAGTCATTTTGCTACAGTAGTAGAATTACAGTACAGTAGAACTTATAGTAGAAACTACTTACACAGCCCTACATTTGTCATTTTAATTTTGCATTAGACTTTGGAATTAACACTGCTAGTTTGGCTTACTTTGATCAATTATATAAAATATCACCTTTTTAAAAGTTTATTTGTAATAAGACAATCTGGTTATTTTGTAATACATACATTCAGATAAATAATAAATTAGATCCAAATACATTTTTCTAGTCTGTCTCATTGGCTATAACATTTGACTGCAAGTTTATAGTATTATTATTTAAGGACAAACCCATTTTGTCACTCAGTGTAAGTATTCAGTTAGTATTGTCATCGAGAAGCGCCTGAGGACCCAGACTTCCTGTTTCCTGACTGCTGCAGAACATCCAGCTGAAGAATCCTCATCGCCAGTCATCTTATCACCACACCACCAAAGCTCCATATATTTGATTTAAATTTTAGATATCTGAAAGATTTACATAAACTCCCTAAGAGCTAAGACTTTTATTATAGCCTGTTGATTTTTGAGATTTATTCTGCATATCATTTTACAGAAGTTGTATTTATTTACCAGTCTGGTTAAAAATATATAAGAAGTAAAATTATACCGTTTCTAAAAGAGCTACAATAAAACGGACCAAATTGTTTCCAGAGAACATTGAATTTCCTTTATTTTGAGTTTGGAGTACAAATCAGCTTTTTAACATCTGTTTATATATTCATAAAAAACATTTTAAAGTAGTATAATAGTACATTTCTCAGATTTAACAGTAACTTCAGGAGTTATACGTTTTTCTGTGTTTCAAGGTTGAGTTTTGTTTATATTTGTGTATAACCACATATAAGCTCCAGGTTGTACTTCAGCAAAATGCCAAGAAAAGGTCAAAGGTCGCAGTCCCAGAAGCTTAGACGTCAGAAGGAGAAAGAACAGGTGAATGTTTCTCAGAGCAGTGAGCAGGTAAAGGTGTGTGTTTCAACTTTTCCCAGCACAGAAGTGCAGAGCAGTGTTCAGACAGCCACAGTGTCTTATGCAGATGTGGTAAAGAGAGGTGTTCCCTCAGTGTCTGTCCCAGAGCCTGAAGTTATGCAGGTAATCCATATTGAACCCCAGGTAACTGTACAAACACAGCATGATGGTCCAGGACCGTCTCATGTAGAAGTTACAAACACTGAAAGTCATCCACGAGTGAGTAGTATCTGTGCATCCCGAAGCCAGGCCTCTCCTAAGTATGGAAAGTACCGGAATCAGCAATGCATGGCTAACAGTTTGATTTTCCTGTCATTCTTACACGAGGATGAATTCATTACCAGAGCAGATCTTAACCGTGTGTTGGACAAAGGCCATGCAGTGTACTCAGATGCCAGAAAGAGGTTTGTGAACAGCGTGTTTCTAGCCTGTGATGAGCTTCCCTCAGTGGTCACCAGCCGCAGACAAGAGTATCAAGTGGACATGTCTCAGTTTGCTCATTATGGCACATTCGATGGTACAGATCATCTTCCGAGCCTTGAACAGGGACTACAGTGTTTGGTTTCAGACATTCGTTACGCTTTGCTAGTCATGGGAGGAACAGTCATCGCAGTTTGCAGGCTGACTTCTGGTGAATATGCATATTTTGACCCTCACCCACGTAAGTCTACAGGAATGCCATTGTCGCTAAGTGTAAGTGGTGGAACTGCAGTTATGTTGAAATTCACACGTCTTAACGACATGATTGACAGGATCAAACGTTTGTATCGAATGTTTAGCATCGCACCAACCTGCACTTATGAGCTACAGCCCATCGAGTTTCACAGTGAAAACGCTGCTGACAAAAGAGATGCTAATCAAACCACCGAAAACAGACAAACAGCTACAAGTGCTCCAGGACCAGCTTTAAATGAACGTGTTCATGAATTAAAGTCCGAAATATACACTGAGCAGACACGGAAACCTGTGATTAAGAATTTAACCAGTGAAGTAATGTCACCCAGAGCTGATTCTTCAAATGAGACAGCTGCTCCTGGAAAAAACCATCATCCTTCTGATTATTTTGAAAAGGAAACCTCTGCATCTTCTGTGAGAGAAACTCCGGTAACACCAGATTCTGTTCCTCAGAATGATTCAAGCACTGCCTCCTGTTCAACTAAGATAACAGAGGAACTCTCAGATAAACTGCTGAAATATAGTAAACAGCAAAGGCAAAAAATGAGGAGAAGATTATTGACCCAACAAAAAGTACCACAACGAAAGGAAAATCAGAAGACGAAAGAAAGGCAGATGTACAGGTTTGATGAAAGCTTCAAGACAAAGAAAAAAAACTCAACTAGGAAGTCTAATGATCCTGATCACAGACAGAAAAGGAGTCTGTACAAAAATGAACTGTATAAATTAAATGCTACCTATAAGGAGAAACACAGAGAACATTTGAGAAAGATGTATAGAGAAAGTGCTAAAATTAGAGAGAGAAAAAGAGAACGTGTCATAAGGACATATAAAGACAATCCCCTATTCAGAGAAAAGCAGAAGGAACGTATAACAAGAACATATAGAGAGTCTCCCATATTCAGAGATAAGCAGAAGGAACGTATAACAAGAACGTATAGAGAGTCTCCCATATTCAGAGATAAGCAGAAAGAGCGTATAAGAAGAACATACAGAACTTGTGCTGGATTCAGAGAGAAACATAAAGCTTACATGAGGACATATGTATATAACCTATATAAAGAAAGCGAAGAATTTAAACAGAAAAAACTATCTTACATGACCAAGCGTTATGGAGAAGAGAAACAATTTCAGCAACAACACAAGGACAATATGAGAGAACGAATGAGAGTAAAATATTGGAACGTTTTTTCTTTCAGACAGATGCATAATGTCAGATGTGCAATGAACATAAAACGAAAATATCGCCAGATGCATCGACCAGCTGAAAGTTTACAGTGTCATCCAGATAACACTTTAATGAATGAGGCCATATCTCGTTTCAGATCAAATATTAAGTCAGCACCATCTTATGTTTGTACTGTTTGTCTAAAAGCTTCTTTTCCTAATCAGGTGAAAATCTGCAAAAGAGAAAATTACTCAAAACACCAAACTGTAGCTCAGCAGTGTCTAACTGGTAAATTTGTTCATGTGTGTGATGAAGCATGTAATGATCGCTGCAGCTTTCCTGTTGAGAGAAAAAAGGAGTATATCTGTCACACGTGTCACAGTTCCCTCAAAAGTGGATGCATGCCAAGACTTGCTGCTGTCAATGGTTTAGAACTGCAGGATATTCCAGCTGAACTGTGTGATCTCAACATTCTGGAGAGACATCTGATTGCCAAATGCATACCATTTGCTAAGATTATTCCACTTCCAAAGGGCAGACAAAGACTCATACGTGGTAATGTGGTGTGTGTACCATCTGAGGTCCAACAAACAGTTGAATGTTTACCCAGACTCAGAAGCCAATCACAGATAATGAGGGTGAAATTGAAAAGACGACTGTGCTACAAAGGCCATCAGCTGTTCCAGACTGTCACCTGGTCTAAACTCATTCAAGCCTTGTGTAAACTCAAACAGATTCACCCACAGTACACAGATATTGTTATCAGAGATGATGCATTGCTTTGTGATCCAACATTACCTGATGATGACAGCAGTGATGAAGCCAGCATGGGAAGTGATGATTATGATGAAGCTGATTTAATGGAAATCGACAAGTATGAAAAAGATGCCCTTTTGTGTGAAACCGAGTCTGAAAGTGACCAAGATATTAATATGCAATCCTGTGATGAACAACCAGAGGAAATCAATCCAGATGAACCAGAAAGTGATTTAAACAATGGAGGTTTTGCTCTAGAAAGTTGTCTGCAGCCTGTAGACATTTCGGAAGAGATTCTCTGTTTCAGTGATAACACATATTGTGTGGCTCCTGCAGAAAGAAACAATCCTGTTAGCTTCTTCAGAACTCCTCATTTGGAAGCCATGGCATTTCCTGTGCAGTTTCCTACTGGTCAGAGTACACTGGATGAAAAGAGACGTCTCAAGCTCACACCGAGTGCTTACTTCAAGTCAAGGCTTTTCAACATTGATGCAAGATTTGCTAAAGATACAAATTACCTGTTTTTCTCACAGTTTGTCACTGAAATACACTTGGCTAATTCCAGCATGACAATACAGCTAAGGAAAGGTAAAACTATGACCAAAGATGGACGCAAAATCACATCAGGAATGTTACAAAGTAAGACAGAAGTAGAGAAGCTGGTAAGAAATAAAGATGCAATCAGATTTATGCAGCCACTCAGAGGAACTCCAGCTTACTGGCAGAAAACTACCAGAGATTTATTCAGTATGGTTCGTCAAATAGGAACACCTCAGTTCTTTGTCACTTTCTCTGCTGCTGAGATGAGATGGCCTGAAGTGATTCAAGCAATAAAGAGACAGCAAGGTGAAGAGGTTGATTTTGAAGCCCTGGACTGGTCAGAAAAGTGTGAAATCCTAAGATCAAATCCAGTAACCACCATGCGAATGTTTGATAAGCGTGTTGAGGCTTTGTTCAGAGATTTGCTTTTTTCTCCTGCACAGCCCCTTGGTGAAATCATTGATTACTTTTACAGAGTTGAGTTCCAGCACAGAGGTAGTCCACATATACACATGTTGCTGTGGATTCGAGAAAAGGTAGAAGTAGATGTGGATGATGACCAAACTGTCTGTGACTTTGTGGACAGATACATCTCAGCTCAACTCCCTGATCCAGAGAAACAACCTGAACTGCACAAAAAAGTCAGTGAACTACAAAAGCACAGCAAAAACCACACAAAAACATGCTTTAAGAGTGTGAACTCTGGTTGTAGATTTGGGTTTCCAAAACCACCAGCCACAAGAACAATGATTGTGAGACAGGATGAGGATTCAGACACTGAAGCTGCAAAAGCCAAACTCAGACCTTTGATGAACCTGCTGAAGGAACCTGAAGCTGCTTCCCTCACCATAGAGCAGATTCTGTCACGATGCAACTTGACAATGAATGAGTATGAACAATGCCTCCAAGACATAAACAAGAAAACAGCTCTTATTCTGAAACGTGACCCAAAGGACTGTTGGATCAACAATTACAACCCTAACCTGCTTGAAGCCTGGAACTCTAATTTAGATGTCTCATTAATTTTGAATGCCTATTCATGTATAGAATACCTCTGTAAATATATAACGAAGAAAGAATCTGGCCTCTCTGAATACCTGAAGACAGTTCTTGATAACTCTGCAAAGAACACAGTCAATGAATGTGATGAAATGAGAGCTGTGATGCAGGCTTACTCAAAAAAGAGAGAAATCAGCGCACAGGAGTGTGTGACTCGAGTCTGTGGCCTAAAAATGAAAAAATGTTCCCGCAGTGTTGTATTTGTACCAACAGATGATAACCCAGTAAAAATGAGTCGCCCGATGAGCTACCTGGAAAGCACAACACACGACAGTTGTAATATTTGGATGACAAGTTTGAGTGATAAATACAAATGCAGACCTGAGACACCAGAATATGAGGAAATGTCACTGGCTGATTTTGCTGCCCTGTGCAGGTTGGTGAGTGGTCCAAATGAAGGAAAAGATGTGCTTCCTCTTCTAAACCAGCTTGGATTTGTACAAAGGCGAAAGAATGATAAACCAGCTATAATCAGGTATTACCACTGTTCACAGGAAAAAGATCCTGAGCAATATTATGGTCGACTGTTGAGACTTTACCTTCCACACAGATCAGAGCAGGAACTGAAACCACAAGGGTTCCAAACCTATCAGTCCTTCTACAACTCAGGTTGTGTACGACTTCCATGTTCAGACCACAGTGAGTCTGTGAAAAGGATAGTAAAGAGAAATAAAGACAAGTATGAGAAGAACTCTGAGGATATTGAGAGTGCACTGGAAGAGTTTGAACAAAATAGGGACGTTGTGATCGATGAATGGTGTAATCTTGCTCCTGAATCTGAAGTTGTGAGGCTGCAATGTGATGAGAATCTTCCTGAGAGACATGATGATGATGAGAACGAACAGGAGAACGTTCCCGACTACAGTCGTCAGTCTGATGCTGTAACAGAGATCAGAGCCATCAGAGAACAACCTGCAGTAGATCCAGCTGTGGTACGTGTAATGTATCAGAATCTGAACCAGAAGCAGGCCTGCGTGTTCTATGCCATAAGAGACTGGTGTATTCAGCGAGTTTGTGGTTTGAACCCAGATCCATTTTTCTTCTATATCAACGGTGGTGCAGGAACTGGAAAGTCACATCTGATTAAATGTATTCACTCTGAAGCATCAAAGATCCTGAGCAGACTGCCTGCTAATGCAGAAGAAGCTGACATATCAAATCCAACTGTTTTACTGGCGTCATTTACCGGTACAGCAGCTTTTTCTATCAATGGCTCTACATTACATTCTCTACTGAAACTACCCAGGAGTCTGAAACCACCCATTCAAGGACTTGGTAACCAACTGGATGAAGTCAGATCTGAGCTGATGAATGCTGAAATTATTGTTATTGATGAGATTTCAATGGTTTCAAAACCCCTTTTTGCTTATGTGGATGCAAGACTGAAACAAATCAAAGGCACTCAGAGACCTTTTGGTGGAATGTCAGTTTTAGCTGTTGGAGATTTTTACCAGCTGCCACCAGTGCGACAGTCTAAACCTCTCTGTGTTTATGATCCAGAACAGATTGACCTATGGCAGGAACATTTTCAGATGATCACTCTAACCGAGATCATGCGTCAGAAAGATGATGTTGCCTTTGCAGAGATGTTGAACAGGATTAGAGTGAAAGAAAAGACAGACCAGCTTTCTCAGTGCGACAGAGATTTGTTGTCACAGGCTGTGACTGCACCAGAAGAATGTCCAACTGAGGTCTTACACATTTATGCCACCAACAAGAATGTGGAATCCCATAACACAGATACCCTGAAGAAGCTTCATTCAAACATCATAATCATCACTGCAGACGATTTCCAGAAGGATAAACGTACAGGCAGAATGGCACGAAGAGACAAACCATTTACAGGTGGGCGAAATAATTTACCCGACACTCTGAACGTCGCTGAAGGAGCTCGAGTCATGCTGACCAGAAACTTGGACACACTAAACGGTTTAGTCAATGGTGCTTTTGGTATACTGGTAAAGGTGGTGAGATCTGAAAATGATGGACAAATAATTAAACTGGGCCTCAGAATGGACAACCGGCAGCCTGTAAGAAGCAACCGCAGTGCTAATGCAGCATCTGATGATCTGGTTTACATTGAGAGAGCAGAGGAGAGTCTGAAGTTTAAAGGAGCGGTACGCAGACAGTTTCCTGTAAAGCTAGCATTCGCCTGCACAATTCACAAAACTCAGGGTCTTACAACACAGACAGCTGTAGTTTCAATGAAGAACATTTTTGAACCAGGTATGGCTTATGTTGCTCTCAGCAGGGTGACGTCTCTCAGTGGATTGTATTTACAGGACTTGGATGAGAACAAGATTTACGCCAATCCCGAGGTAACTGCAGCGCTCCAAACCATGAGACAAGCCAGTGTTGAGGAAATGATGCCTCTTCTTCAGGTCAGAGAAACAGCCAGCAGACCTGACACTCTTACACTGATCCATCACAATACGGAGGGTTTGCCATCTCACATCAGTGACATAAAGAGTCATCATGAAATGTGTTTAGCAGATGTTTTGTGTCTCACTGAGTCTCACCTCCAAGGCTCCTTTGTTGCAGATAGTCTTCATTTGGACGGCTACACCATGTTCAAACGCAACAGACATGTGTCCTACACAAACTTTCCTCACATGGCCAGCAGAAGTGGTGGTGGAGTTGTTGTGTATTTGAGGAATCATTTTCAGGTTCAGGTAAAACAGTATCTGCATAATGTCACTGATCTTGAGTTTTTAGTGTTGAAGGTTCAGGCTCCATTCCCTGCGCTCATTGCTGTTGTGTACAGACCTCCAGACTACAGTTTGACACCATTCATGCAAAACCTGGTAAGTCTTTTAGATTCACTTGAAATAATGGACTGTCACCCAATAATTGTGTGTGGAGATTTTAATGAGAACCAGTTACAGAGTGGAAGAAAACAGATTCTGGAGCAGTTTCAGTCGAGAGGGTATTCACAGCTGATCACTTCTGCCACTACAGACAAGAACACCCTGCTTGACCTCATTTTCATTTCTCAGCCACAGCAGCGTCTCAATTCAGGTGTCCTGAGATCATATTACAGTTACCACAACCCTGTGTTTTGTGTCCTGTCCTTGAGCCAATCATGAAGTCGTCTGGTGAGTTTTGAAACAATTACAGATCATGTTTGTTACAGAGTTTACTGATTGTAGAGCCTGAAAAAGATTTTTCATTGAAAAAAGTGTCTTCCCTACTCTGTCTGTCAGAAGACCCTTTCTTATTGCAATGTTATTAATCATTTCACCAAATCATTGGCTGAACTTCATGCAGAGCAGGGAACATCTGCTATCATGCACCTCTGATCTGAAATGTGCTGCAACATTTATTAAACCAACATCATTTTTTTTATTCTCATGTTTTAAATGACTAAATCTTTTTATAAATGCAGGTATTTATTATGAGTCAGATGAATAAATACAGACAATTATATTTTCTTGATTATAGTAGATTTTGTAGAATCAAAAGTTTTTGTGATGAATGAGGTTTTGCTTATCATGTTTTACAGGTAAAAAAATGTAAAGGTTTTAAACTATCTTTAGGCTACCAGAGATGTCTATGATGATACATTATGTAGAGAAAAACATTTGTACAGCTTACAGCATGTGTATAAAAACTGATTTAGAAGTACATGGATAGTTTTCTGAATGTTCCCGACTACAGTTTAACACCACCCACCCAGCTCAGCCCCCAAGTGTCTATGTAATGCTGGTATGGTGTGTGAGTTTGACTTGGCCTTTATCCGGGTGGGTTTGGGTTTGGGTGGATAAAGGCCAAGTCAGAATTCTCTGAGCAGCTGGAAAAAGCTGCAAATAAACAAAGACATCAGAAAGTGTGGGCTTTAGGTGTAGCCCACGCTTTCTGATGCACTAATTAGACTTAGTAACCGAAACCCCATAACAGCATTACATAGAAACTTGGGGGCTGAGCTGGGTGGGTGGTGTTATAAGCACTTGTTTTGTAGATGTATTTTTTCAGACAGGGCACAGTCTCCTTTGTGGCAAAACCTTCAAACTTCACCATCCTCAGCTGAAACAACAAAATCTTAACACCATCTTCATGAACTGCTGAGCCAAACCTGATCCATCAGTGCTGGACTGCACAGATAACTACATGCCACACAGAGTCTGCTGTTTTATGAACTGCCATACCAGTGTGTCTTCAATGGAGAAGATGACACACCCATCACCTGACCTCCTGCCTGATCTGGAGACCATCATCATGCTGCCACACTACACACCTCTGAGACCATCAATTATGACTGATACTGAGGAAACTGTATTTCCTGTCAGAGATGCTCAGTGATCCTCAGAGCAGAGAGAGGTATGATTCTTTATCTTTGATAAAAAAAATGTCAGTGCTTTTAATTCAATTAATTTATTTAAATCCTGTTTATTGCATAAATAATTCCACACTCAAATGATTATACTTGTTGACACTTTTTGAGTTTTAATTCACATTATGGATTACAAATCTATGCTTTTTCTACTCTGTCTCTCTGTGCAGGTATTGCTGTCTTCTGAGTTCTTCAGTGTCCCAACTGAGACATTCAAACCTCATTGCAGAGCTCATGTCTTTCCTCACCATCATGTGAGTGTGAGATTGCTCTGGATTCTGGTTATGTGGCCTGCAGCACCTATAAGGTATTTCAATATTGTTCATTGTATAACTTATTTGTAGTTTTTAGGCCTTAACACAAATAAAATGTTCCTTTTTCTGTATTTTTTAGAACAAGCTCGTCCAGTGTGCCTGCATTCCAGCTTCTTAGACTCTACAAAAGTGGACAGAGTATAAGTGTTTGGCCACTCTTAGACACCGACTTCTGTCAACTCACTTCTACTGATCAGGCACCTCACTCCAGGAAGACAGAGGGCTGCAAGCCTGTCATCATTTCCAGTGTGGCTTTGTATTCTTGGGGTAGCATCAGATTTTTCCCACAAATATTCAAAGGTAACACTTGTTTTAAGCTTAGTTATTAAATCAAAAGTCTTCCCTTGTGTTATGTCTGTGAAGGTTCTCATGGTGTCCTTTGATGTAGTCTCTCTCTTCACTTGCATACCCACTACAGAGGCAGTGGAGACTGTCAGAAAATGACTACAAGAAGACAGCTCCTTGGAAGACAGGACCAACTTCACACCTGATCAGGTCTGCACACTGTTAGACCTCTGCCTCACCACTACATATTTCAAATACAATGAGGGTTTCTACAGACAAAAACATGGCTGCGCCATGGGCTCCCCCGTGTCACCTATTGTAGCCAACCTTTACATGGAGGAAGTGGAAAGGAAGGCTCTCGGCTCTTTTAAAGGAAGAGTACCCAGCCACTGGTACAGATATGTAGACGACACCTGAGTCAAAATCAAAACACAAGAAGTGGAATCCTTCACTGCGCACATTAACGCCATGGATAAAAACATCAAGTTCACCAGGGAAAACACAAAGGACGACTGTTTGCCTTTCCTGGACTGCGCTGTGCACATTGAAGAGAATGGCAACCTCAACATCGAAGTTTACCGGAAGCCCACACACACGGACCAGTACCTCCTCTTTGACTCCCATCACCCTCTGGAACACAAACTTGGAGTAATTAGGACCCTACCCCCCCGGGCAGAACATGTTCCCTCTAAGCCTGAAGGGAAAAAGAAGGAACACACACATGTAAAGGAAGCACTTAAAACATGTGGCTATCCTAATTGGGCGTTTATAAAGTCAGCAAAGATGCACAGAAAAGAACATCAGACACCAGCGAGGGAGGATAAGAAAGACAGACGCAACAACATTGTCATCCCCTATGTAGCCGGTGTATCAGAGAAACTCAGAAGAGTTCTCTCCAAATACGACATCCCAGTGTACTTCAGACCCAGTAACACACTCAGACAGAAACTGGTTCACCCGAAAGACAAAACTCCTAAACACAAACTTAACAATGTGGTGTACGCTGTACAGTGCAGCGAGGAATGCCCAGACCTCTACATTGGAGAGACCAAACAGCCACTTCACAAGCGCATGGCACAACATAGAAGAGCCACCTCCACAGGACAAGACTCAGCTGTCCATCTGCATCTAAAGGTCAAAGGTCACTCTTTCGAGGATGCCAGTGTTCACATTTTGGACAGAGAGGACAGATGGTTTGAAAGAGGAGTGAAAGAAGCCATTTACGTCCACTGTGAGCGACCATCTTTGAACAGAGGCGGTGGTTTACGACACCAACTGTCTACCATCTATAATCCAGTTTTGAGATCCCTTCCCAGACACCTTAACGCCCACTCACATCCTGGGCCATGTGACCTCAGGAAATCACATGATAGGGTGGGGCCAGGTTTCACAATAAGGTCACCCGAAACCCTGGCTGATTGGGACCCATACCCACTTTCACACCTTGGCTCATGTGATTAGGTAGAGGATCATCAGGGGGTCCTTTGTCCCTTTTTGGAGGGAAACTCTCACTGGGTTTAAATCTGGGACTCTCCACCATTGACCCTTAGAACTGAAGAAGCTTCTCGGATGAAGGTGAAACATCTTCAAGCAACTCAAAGAAGTCCAGACGCTTTTCTTTCCAAGCTCATTAGACTTCCCTTGTGTTAATTACATTTTATTTGTTGTTGTTTTCTTTTAGATTTATATGCAGTGATTGGATGTGGTGGAGCTTTGTTAACTGTGTGGAAAACATCTGTTTGTGATGATATTTACAATGAGGCTTTAAGGTGACAGTTTCCATGTTATTTATTTATGGTTAACATTCCTCTGTGACAGCAAATACTAAACTGGTCCAAGTAACCAGCATATCATTGGTCAAAGGCAAAAAGGACCACATGTCACACTAGCAATGAATTTTTGACTGTGTTTGTGTTAGTATAGAGTAGGTCTAACAGTGGTTTTCCACATCTGCTCTAATATATATAGATAATGGGTCAGAAATATAAAGTCATTTTGAAAAGTTCATAAAGGTCACATATGTTCCTCTTTATCATTTTATATCAGGTCACACTGCTGACTTGAGTTTTGATCAGAGTAGAACCATAACATTCATGCTAATGGTTCTACTGTTTACAATTACTTTATGATGGATTTCACCCTGGTCACAGCACTATGTGAAAAGCTGTTAGAGGTAAAGTTAAGCCAATTAATACCTCATCATAAGTCACTCTCTAACGCAGGGTAGTGATTATTTTTCACTGTAATTTATTCCACAACAATGTTCTTTATTTGATTCTTTAAATATGCATATCGATTGTTCAGCTGTGTGACTCTCCACACCTGAAATATATCACAATGTGGGCTTCATTTCGACAGTATTTTGTAGATTGGTACCATATTTATCATCAAATCATCTTGTGCATTTATTACCTAAATGTTGTTTGTGGGTTTTTTTGTTTGTTTGTTTGTTTGTTTGTTTTGCAATTTTTACATTTCACCAGCTGTGTAAACTCTGCAATTTTACCTTGGTTTTGTTCCACATCATTTTATCTACTGCCTGGTATTCCTGTCTTCCTTCTCTCACCCCAACCGGTCGCAGCAGATGGCCGCCCCTCCCTGAGCCTGGTTCTGTTGGAGGTTTCTTCCTGTTAAAAGGGAGTTTTTCCTTCCCACTGTCGCCAAAGTGCTTGCTCATAGGGGGTCATATGATTGTTGGGTTTTTCTCTGTATCTATGAAGTGCCTTAAGGCGACTTTTGTTGTGATTTGGCACTATATAAATAAAATTGAATTGAATTGAATTGAATTGGTTTTCTTCCTTTTCTAATGTTTCTGGTAATTTTTCACAGTTAAACAAGTAACTTTTAGGTTACTTCAGCGTTTTCAGCTGTTATCTGTTGACAGTTTTGCCTAATACATTTCTGCAAAATTATAGCAGTTCTGGTAAGTTGTAATATTTCTGCCAAGTTATTAATTTTCTACTATATTATATAATTTCTGCAAAGTTATGTTATTCTAAATTAATACATTTCTGCTAAGTTGTAGCTTCTGGTAAACTACAATATTTCTGCTGAATTGTTATGTTTCTTCTAAGTTATTGCATTTCTGCTAAGTTATTACATTTTTGTTAACTTGATGTTGTTCTGCAAAGTTATAAAAATTTCAACAACTTTTTAAACACTGACTTTGATTTCTTCAGCTTCTTCAGCTATTTTCAACTATTTTCAGCAGACAGCTTCAGCTTTACAGCATCCACACTGCATTTTCGCAGGAAATGCAAATTTTTCTAGTTATTATTATTATTCTTGGGACTTCCGTACGTTTTTCGCCGTTGAACTACTTCCACAATTTTTGTGCTATTTTCACCGTTCAAATTTTAAACTATTCTGCTATTTTTGCTCTTTTGTGCTATATCTTTTGGTATTTTTTGCTATTATACTTTTTAAAATATTAAGCTTTTTTCCTTTAATTTGTCCCATTGAAATGAATGGGAACCTTCCGCAATTCTGCTAAAACTTGCTTGTTTTTGAAACTTAACTACTTCCTCATATTTTCACTTAGAACAACCATTCAAACTTTAAAATGTTGTCAAATTATTAGGCTATTCAGCTATAAATCAGCTTTTTCAAATCTTTTACCGTTTTACTTTTATCCCACTTAAAGTTTTGAGTTTCATCTTTGTGATTTTCCACAAAATACATGGGTTGTTATGGTTGCTATGCAGTTGGTTCTAAGTGAGGCACTGTAAGTTTCGCAGTCTTCTCTTCATGTCCGAACAACTTCTTGCTACTTGCTCAATTTTCACTCAACTTCCACAAATTATACATCAAAACGTAGGTATTTTTGCTGGCTTTCAGAAAATGTCATTATCATTGTTGTGGACTTTATAGAATTTTGGCAAATCTCCTCAGACCAACACAAAGTCGGAAAACTCTCCATAGAAAGTCAATGGAGAGTTTGTTCAAAATCACCGCTTGATTTCTGTAATGAGAGGCATATTCGAATCGTCATATCTCCTTAACGAAGCGACGTTAAGACATGAGGCTTGTCCCGATATATCTTCAGACACTCCTGACGCTCACAAATCAAGAATTTTTTTCTTACCTATTACCATTTGGCCATGAATTACGTTTGTTTGAGGGTAGGAAATCCGTCCTTCGCTCAGATTTCTTCAGCTTTCAAACTCTTGAAATGAACCACTTTTTTCTCTCGTCATATCTTTTTGATAGATTTCCACAGAGACCTGAAAATTTCCATGCCTGTTCACCAAAGCCTGCTGTCTCTTACGGTGAAAGAATGATATCAATACTCCAAATAGATTTAGAGTTAGAAAGCGTTGTTTGAGGGCAAGTCAAGGCAGTTTTCGCTTCGCCTCTATTCAGTTATGGTGCATTACAAGTCAAATATCTTTAATAATTCATATTTTAATGATAAATTGTCAACACTTGAAGATTCCCCCATCTCTGCTGAACAAAACGGTGTAAGAATGGCCGTTCTAGCCCCTACGGTTAGGAAATTATGGTCATTTGTTTGAGTTTAGTCCTCACTATGAGAAATAGACTGCAAAATTCCTGCCTCTCTGCTGTGTGTGTGTAAAAACGGCTGCACCTGTTTTGGCGGGAAAAAGCACACAGCCTCTCTGATTGGTAGATTCAAATTTAGCAGCTCCCAGGCTGCTTGACTGACCTACAAAGTTGCTTCTCTCTCCCTCTGTGTGTGTGTTTGTGTGTGTATTTCTGCTTTTTATAGTATTTCTGCTAAATTATAGTATTTCTGCTTTTTATAGTATTTCTGCTTTTTATAGTATTTCTACTTTTTATAGGATTTCTGCTTAATATAGTATTTCTGCTCAATTATAGTATTTCTGCTCAATTATAGTATTTCTGCTTTTTATAGTATTTCTGCTTAATATAGTATTTCTACTAAATTATAGTATTTCTGCTAAATTATAGTATTTCTGCTTTTTATAGTATTTCTGCTTAATATAGTATTTCTGCTAAATTATAGTATTTCTGCTTTTTATAGTATTTCTGCTTAATATAGTATTTCTGCTAAATTATAGTATTTCTGCTTTTTATAGGATTTCTGCTTAATATAATAAGTCTGTTTAATATAGGATTTCTGCTAAATTATACTATTTCTGCTTTTTATAGGATTTGTGCTTAATATAGGATTTCTGCTCAATTATAGTATTTCTGCTAATTATAGTATTTCTGCTTTTTATAGTATTTCTGCTTAATATAGTATTTCTGCTAAATTATAGTATTTCTGCTTTTTATAGGATTTGTGCTTAATATAGGATTTCTGCTTAATATAATAAGTCTGCTTAATATAGGATTTCTGCTAAATTATACTATTTCTGCTTTTTATAGGATTTGTGCTTAAAATAGGATTTCTGCTTAATATAGTATGTCTGCTTAATATAGGATTTCTGCTGAATTATAGTATTTCTGCTCAATTATAGTATTTCTGCTTTTTATAGTATTTCTGCTTAATATAGTATTTCTGCTAAATTATAGTATTTCTGCTTTTTATAGTATTTCTGCTTAATATAGTATTTCAGCTAAATTATAGTATTTCTGCTTTTTATAGGATTTGTGCTTAATTTAGGATTTCTGCTTAATATAATAAGTCTGCTTAATATAGGATTTCTTCTAAAATATACTATTTCTGCTTTTTATAGGTTTTGTGCTTATTATAGTATTTGTGCTTAATATAGTATCTCTGCTTAATTATAGTATTTCTGCTAAATTATTGTATTTCTGCTTTTTATAGTATTTCTGCTTAATATAGTATTTCTGCTAAATTATAGTATTTCTGCTTTTTATAGTACTTCTGCTAAATTATAGTATTTCTGCTTAATATAGTATTTCTGCTTTTTATAGTATTTCTGCTTAATATAGTATTTCTGCTAAATTATAGTATTTCTGCTTTTTATACTATTCGTGCTAAAACATAGTATTTCTACTAAATGTAGTATTTATGCTTAATCATACTATTTCTATATATTACTGCCACGTCCCCAAGCAGCCAATCCTCTGTGACGACTGAGACATTCAAATTTACAAATCAGGGCCTGCACGGCTTCCCAGCCAGCCAATCATATCTGAGGTGTTCCGTTTCTTCTCTCATCATATCTCCGCGACGGTTGTACAAAGAGCAATGGAAATCGCAGTCAAGGTACACCAAAGTCCGCTGATTCACCCAGTACAATAATTATACTTCTAGTCCACCTAGTTTTTGAGTTACGCAACATTTTGTAACTCCAAAAAACGCCGTTTTTCGCCTCTCACCGCGATCTAATTCTGACTGCTCATGACCCTGTTTTCCAGGCACCTGTTCTCTTTCCCAGTGGCGCAGTTGGTAATGACAGGGGTCTGCAACCAAAAGGTCGTGGGTTCGATTCCACCTTGATCAACATGTTTTTCTCCCTACAAATTAATACACTATCACAGACCAGTAATTCATATTGTTTATTTATTAGAATTCTGCAAACTTTTATCATTTTACCAGCTTTTCTAATATGGACCTCATATTCTTGTTAACACTCCATGGCACAAATACTGTTCCCTTTAGGCTCTGTGTATGTGTGTGTGTATCAATATTTCTCCCATTTTAAAGTACTACTCCTCCATAATTGTATTTCTGTTAAATCAAAGTACTTTTACTACATCTTAGTACTTCTGCTCAATCATAGTATTTTTGCCAAATCATGGTTTTTGTGCCAAATCATAACATTTGTGTTATGTTATAGTATTACTACTAAGTGGAGGAATTTCTGTCATGTTACAGTATATGTGCTGATTACAGTATTTCTACTAAATCATATTATTTCTACTATATTATATTTTTCTTTCTAAATATAGCATTTCTGCTATATAATTGTATTTCTGCTATGTTATGATATTTGTGCTAAACCAGAGTATTTGTGCTGAAACATAGTATTTCTGCCAAATGATAGTATTTCTGCTTAATTATAGTATTTGTGCTTTTTATAGTATTTCTGCTTTTTATACGATTTGTGCTTAATATAGTATTTGTGCTTAATATAGTATTTCTGCTAAATTATAGTATTTCTGCTTTTTATAGTATTTCTGCTAAATTATAGTATTTCTGCTTTTTATAGTATTTCTGCTTTTTATAGTATTTCTGCCTTTTATAGGATTTGTGCTTAATATAGTATTTGTGCTTAATATAGTATTTCTGCTTTTTATAGTATTTCTGCTTTTTATAGTATTTGTGCTAAAACATAGTATTAATTTAAAATTACAATACTCATAGTTTATCATAGTGTCTCTGGTAAAACACAGTATTTCTGCTATGTTGTACTATTTTTCTAAATCATAGTGTTTCTGTAATGTTTAAGTATTTTCGGCTAAATATATTCTTTCTGTTATCTTATACTATTTCTCCTAAATTCTTGTATTTTTGAGAAGTTATCATGTTTCTGGTAAGTTACAGTATTTCTGCCAAGTTCTGCTTTGCTATTGTATTTCTGCCAAGTATTATGTTTCCTCTAAGATATTGCAGTTCTGCCAAGTTATTACATTTTAGCAAAGTTCCTTTTACAATTTCTGCAACTTTTCAGCTTTTTCAGCTAGTTTTTGTAGACAGCTTCAGCTTTAAAGCATCCACACTGCATTTTCGCAGGAAATGCAAATTTTTCTAGTTATTGTGTGGATGCTTTAAGGCATCCACACTATTGTTTTCCTGTTTCTCTTTATTCTTTATTATTGTGTGGATGCTTTAAGGCATCCACACTATTGTTTTCCTGTTTCTCTTTATTCTTTATTATTATTATTATTATTCTTGGGACTTCCGTACGCTTTTCGCCGTTGAACTACTTCCACAATTTTTGTGCTATTTTCACCGTTCAAATTTTAAACTATTCTGCTATTTTTGCTCTTTTATGCTATATCTTTTGGTATTTTTTGCTATTATACTTTTTAAAATATTAAGCTTTTTTCCTTTAATTTGTCCCATTGAAATGAATGGGAAACTTCCGCAATTCTGCTAAAATTTGCTTGTTTTTGAAACTTAACTACTTCCTCATATTTTCACTTAGAACAACCATTCAAACTTTAAAATGTTCTCAAATTATTGGGCTATTCAGGTATAAATCAGCTTTTTCAAATCTTTTACCGTTTTATTTTTATCCCTCTTAAAGTTTTGAGTTGCAAAATTGTGATTTTTCACAAAATACATGCGTTGTTATGGTTGCTATGCACTTGGTTCTAAGTGAGACACTGTAGGTTTCGCAGTCTTCTCTTCATGTCCGAACAACTTCTTGCTACTTGCTCAATTTTCACTCAACTTCCACAAATTATACATCAAAACGTAGGTATTTTTGCTGGCTTTCAGAAAATGTCACTATCATTGTTGTGGGATTTATAGAATTTTGGCAAATCTCCTCAGACCAACACAAAGTCTAAAAACTCTCCATAGAAAGTCAATGGAGAATTTGTTCAAAATCACCGCTGGATTTCTCTAATGAGAGGCATTTTCGAATCGTCATATCTCCCCAACGAAGCAAAGTTAAAACATGAGGCTTGTCCCAGTATATCTTCAGACACTCCTGACGCTCACAATTCAAGAATTATTTTCTCACCTATTACCGTTCTGAGATGAGTTAGACTTGTTTGAGGGTAGGAAATTCGTCCTTCGCTCAGATTTCTTCAGATTTCAAACTCTGGAAATGAACCACTTTTTTCTCTCGTCATATCTTTTTTTTGGATTTCCACAGAGACCTGAAAATTTCCATGGTTGTTCGCCAAAGCCTGCTGTCTCTTACGGTGAAAGAATGATATCGATACTCCAAATAGATTTAGAGTTAGAAAGCGTTGTTTGATGGCAAGTCAAGGCAGTTTTCGCTTGCCTCTACTCAGTTATGGTGCATTACAAGTCAAATATCTTTAATAATTCATATTTTAATGATAAATTGTCAACACTTGAAGATTCCCCCATCTCTTCTGAACAAAACGGTGTAAGAATGACCGTTCTAGCCCCTACGGTTAGGAAATTATGGCCATTTGTTTGGAGGGTAGTCCTCACTATGAGAAATAGACTGCAAAAATCCTGTTTCTCTGCTGTGTGTGTAAAAACGGCTGCACCTGTTTTGGCGGGAAAATGTACACAGCATCTCTGATTGGTGGATTCAAATTCAGCAGCTCCCAGGCTGCTTGACTGACCTGCAAAGTTGCTTCTCTCTCCCTCTGTGTGTGTGTGTGTGTGTGTGTGTATTTCTGCTTTTAATAGGATTTGTGCTTAATATAGTATTTCTGCTTTTCATAGTACTTCTGCTTTTTATAGTATTTGTGCTTAATATAGTATTTCTGCTTTTCATAGTATTTCTGCTAAATTATAATATTTCTGCTCTTTATATTATTTCTGCAAAATTACAGTATTTCTGCTAAATTATAGTATATCTGCTTAATATAATATTTCTGCTTTTTATACTATTTCTGTTTAATATAGTATCTCTGCTAAATTATAGTATTTCTGCTTTTTATAGTATTACTGCTTTTTGTACTATTTCTGCTTAATATAGTATTTCTGCTGAATTATAGTATTTCTGCTTTTTATAGTATTTGTGCTAAAACATAGTATTTCTACTAAATGTAGTATTTATGCTTAATCATACTATTTCTATATATTACTGCCAGGTCCCCAGGCAGCCAATCCTCTGTGAGGCCTGAGACATTCAAATTTACAAATCAGAGCCTGCGCGGCTTCTCAGCCAGCCAATCATATCTGAGGTCTGCTGCTTCTTCTCTCGTCATATCTCAGCGACGGATGTACAAAGAGCAATGAAAATCGCAGTCAAAGTACACCAAAGTCAACCTTGGTCAACATGTTTTTTTCCCTACAAATTAATACAGTATCACAGACCAGTAATTCATATTCATCATTTATTACAATTCTACAAACTTTTATCATTTTACCAGCTTTTCTAATATGGACCTCACATTCTTGTTAACACTCCATGGCACAAATACTGTTCCCTTTAGGCTCTGTGTATGTGTGTGTATATCAATATTTCTCCCATTTTAAAGTATTACTCCTCCATAATTGTATTTCTGTTAAATCAAAGTACTTTTACTACATCTTAGTACTTCTGTTCAATCATATTATTTCTGCTACTTTTCGGTACTTGTGCTAAATACAGTATTTCTGCTTAATATAGTATTTCTGCTAAATTATAGTATTTCTGCTTTTTATAGTATTTCTGCTTTTTATAGTATTTCTGCTTTTTATAGTATTTGTGCTTAATATAGTATTTCTGCTTTTTATAGTATTTCTGCTTTTTATAAGATTTGTGCTTAATATAGTATTTGTGCTAAATTATAGTATTTCTGCTAAATCATAGTATTTCTGCTAAATTATAGTATTTCTGCTAAATTATAGTATTTCTACTTTTTATAGTATTTGTGCTAAAAAATAGTATTTCTACTAAATGTAGTATTTATGCTTAATCATACTATTTCTATATATTACTGCCAGGTCCCCAGGCAGCCAATCCTCTGTGACGACTGAGACATTCAAATTTACAAATCAGAGCCTGCACGGCTTCCCAGCCAGCCAATCATATCTGAGGGCTCAGGCATTCAAATTTGCATATTGGGGCCTTCACGGCTTGTAGGCCAGCCAATCATATCTGAGGTCTGCCGTTTCTTCTCTCGTCATATCTCGGCGACGGATGTACAAAGAGCAATGAAAATCGCAGTCAAAGTACACCAAAGTCCGCTGATTCACCCAGTACAAGAATTATGCTTCTAGTCCACCTAGTTTTTGAGTTACACAACGTTTTGTAACTCCAAAAAACGGCGTTTTTCGCCTCTTACCGCGATCTAATTCTGACTGCTCATCACCCTGTTTTCCAGGCGCCCGCTCTCTTTCCCAGTGGCGCAGTTGGTAGTGACATGGGTCTACAACCCAAAGGTCGTTGGTTCGATTCAACCTTGGTCAACATGTTTTTTTCCCTACAAATTAATTCACTATCACAGACCAGTAATTCATATTCATCATTTATCACAATTCTACAAACTTTTATCATTTTACCAGCTTTTCTAATATGGACCTCACATTCTTGTTAACACTCCATGGCACAAATACTGTTCCCTTTAGGCTCTGTGTATGTGTGTGTATATCAATATTTCTCCCATTTTAAAGTATTACTCCTCCATAATTGTATTTCTGTTAAATCAAAGTACTTTTACTACATCTTAGTACTTCTGTTCAATCATATTATTTCTGCTACTTTTCGGTACTTGTGCTAAATACAGTATTTCTGCTTAATATAGTATTTCTGCTTTTTATAGTATTTCTGCTTTTTATAGTATTTGTGCTTAATATAGTATTTGTGCTTAATATAGTATTTCTGCTAAATCATAGTATTTCTGCTTTTTATAGTATTTGTGCTAAAACATAGTATTTCTTCTAAATGTAGTATTTATGCTTAATCATACTATTTCTATATATTACTGCCAGGTCCCCATGCAGCCAATCCTCTGTGAGGACTGTGACATTCAAATTTACAAATCAGAGCCTGCACGGCTTCCCAGCCAGCCAATCATATCTGAGGGCTCAGGCATTCAAATTTGCATATTGGGGCCTTCACGGCTTGTAAGCCAGCCAATCATATCTGAGGGCTCAGGCATTCAAATTTGCATATTGGGGCCTGCACGGCTTCCCAGCCAGCCAATCATATCTGAGGTCTGCTGCTTCTTCTCTCGTCATATCTCAGCGACGGATGTACAAAGAGCAATGCAAATCGCAGTCAAAGTACACCAAAGTCCGCTGATTCACCCAGTACAAGAATTATGCTTCTAGTCCACCTAGTTTTCGAGTTACACGACGTTTTGTAACTCCAAAAAACGGCGTTTTTCGCCTCTTACCGCGATCTAATTCTGACTGCTCACCACCCTGTTTTCCAGGCGCCCACTCTCTTTGCCAGTGGCGCAGTTGGTAGTGACACGGGTCTGCAACCCAAAGGTTGTTGGTTCGATTCAACCTTGGTCAACATGTTTTTTTCCCTACAAATTAATTCACTATCACAGACCAGTAATTCATATTCATCATTTATTACAATTCTACAAACTTTTATCATTTTACCAGCTTTTCTAATATGGACCTCACATTCTTGTTAACACTCCATGGCACAAATACTGTTCCCTTTAGGCTCTGTGTATGTGTGTGTATATCAATATTTCTCCCATTTTAAAATATTACTCCTCCATAATTGTATTTCTGTTAAATCAAAGTACTTTTACTACATCTTAGTACTTCTGTTCAATCATATTATTTCTGCTACTTTTCGGTACTTGTGCTAAATACAGTATTTCTGCTTTTTATAGTATTTCTGCTTTTTATAGTATTTCTGCTTTTTATAGTATTTCTGCTTTTTATAGTATTTGTGCTTAATATAGTATTTGTGCTTAATATAGTATTTCTGCTAAATCATAGTATTTCTGCTTTTTATAGTATTTGTGCTAAAACATAGTATTTCTTCTAAATGTAGTATTTATGCTTAATCATACTATTTCTATATATTACTGCCAGGTCCCCATGCAGCCAATCCTCTGTGAGGACTGTGACATTCAAATTTACAAATCAGAGCCTGCACGGCTTCCCAGCCAGCCAATCATATCTGAGGGCTCAGGCATTCTAATTTGCATATTGGGGCCTTCACGGCTTGTAAGCCAGCCAATCATATCTGAGGGCTCAGGCATTCAAATTTGCATATTGGGGCCTGCACGGCTTCCCAGCCAGCCAATCATATCTGAGGTCTGCTGCTTCTTCTCTCGTCATATCTCAGCGACGGATGTACAAAGAGCAATGCAAATCGCAGTCAAAGTACACCAAAGTCCGCTGATTCACCCAGTACAAGAATTATGCTTCTAGTCCACCTAGTTTTCGAGTTACACGACGTTTTGTAACTCCAAAAAACGGCGTTTTTCGCCTCTTACCGCGATCTAATTCTGACTGCTCACCACCCTGTTTTCCAGGCGCCCACTCTCTTTGCCAGTGGCGCAGTTGGTAGTGACACGGGTCTGCAACCCAAAGGTTGTTGGTTCGATTCAACCTTGGTCAACATGTTTTTTTCCCTACAAATTAATTCACTATCACAGACCAGTAATTCATATTCATCATTTATTACAATTCTACAAACTTTTATCATTTTACCAGCTTTTCTAATATGGACCTCACATTCTTGTTAACACTCCATGGCACAAATACTGTTCCCTTTAGGCTCTGTGTATGTGTGTGTATATCAATATTTCTCCCATTTTAAAATATTACTCCTCCATAATTGTATTTCTGTTAAATCAAAGTACTTTTACTACATCTTAGTACTTCTGTTCAATCATATTATTTCTGCTACTTTTCGGTACTTGTGCTAAATACAGTATTTCTGCTTTTTATAGTATTTCTGCTTTTTATAGTATTTCTGCTTTTTATAGTATTTCTGCTTTTTATAGTATTTGTGCTTAATATAGTATTTGTGCTTAATATAGTATTTCTGCTAAATCATAGTATTTCTGCTTTTTATAGTATTTGTGCTAAAACATAGTATTTCTTCTAAATGTAGTATTTATGCTTAATCATACTATTTCTATATATTACTGCCAGGTCCCCATGCAGCCAATCCTCTGTGAGGACTGTGACATTCAAATTTACAAATCAGAGCCTGCACGGCTTCCCAGCCAGCCAATCATATCTGAGGGCTCAGGCATTCTAATTTGCATATTGGGGCCTTCACGGCTTGTAAGCCAGCCAATCATATCTGAGGGCTCAGGCATTCAAATTTGCATATTGGGGCCTGCACGGCTTCCCAGCCAGCAATCATATCTGAGGTCTGCTGTTTCTTCTCTCGTCATATCTCAGCGACGGATGTACAAAGAGCAATGAAAATCGCAGTCAAAGTACACCAAAGTCCGCTGATTCACCCAGTACAAGAATTATGCTTCTAGTCCACCTAGTTTTTGAGTTACACGATGTTTTGTAACTCCAAAAAACGGCGTTTTTTGCCTCTCACCGCGATCTAATTCTGACTGCTCATCACCCTGTTTTTCCAGGCGTTTGCTCTCTTTCCCAGTGGCACAGTTGGTAGTGACACGGGTCTGCAAGCCAAAGGTCGTTGTTTTTCTCCCTACAAATTAATTCACTATCACAGACCAGTGATTCATATTCATCATTTATTACAATTCTGCAAACTTTTATCATTTTACCAGCTTTTCTAATATGGACCTCACATTCTTGTTAACACTCCATGGCACAAATACTGTTCCCTTTAGGCTCTGTGTATGTGTGTGTGTGTATCAATATTTCTCCCATTTTAAAGTATTACTCCTCCATAATTGTATTTCTGTTAAATCAAAGTACTTTTACTACATCTTAGTACTTCTGCTCAATCATAGTATTTCTACTAAATCATAGTATTTTTGCAAAATCATGGTTTTTGTGCCAAATCATAACATTTGTGTTATGTTATAGTATTACTACTAAGTGGAGGAATTTCTGTCATGTTACAGTATATGTGCTGATTACAGTATTTTTGCTAAATCATATTATTTCTACTATATCATATTTTTCTTTCTAAACATAGCATTTCTGCTATATAATTGTATTTCTGCTATCTTATAATATTTGTGCTAAACCAGAGTATTTGTGCTGAAACCTAGTATTTCTGCCAAATGATAGTATGTGTGCTAAAACAAAGTATTAATTTAAAATTACAATATTCATAGTTCATCACAGTGTCTCTGGTAAATCACAGTATTTCTGCTATGTTGTACTACTTTTCTAAAACATGTTTCTGTAATGTTTAAGTATTTTTGGCTAAATATATTCTTTCTGTTATCTTATACTATTTCTCCTAAATTCTTGTATATTTGAGAAGTTATCATGTTTCTGCTAAGTTACAATATTTCTGCCAAGTTCTGCTATGCTATTGTATTTCTGCCAAGTATTATGTTTCCTCTAAGATATTGCAGTTCTGCTAAGTTATTACTTTTTAGCAAAGTTCCTTTGCTTCTGCAAAGTTTTTACAATTTCTGCAACTTTTCAGCTTTTTCAGCTAGTTTTTGCAGACAGCTTCAGCTTTAAAGCATCCACACTGCATTTTCGCAGGAAATGCAAATTTTTCTAGTTGTGTGGATGCTTTAAGGCATCCACACTATTGTTTTCCTGTTTCTCTTTATTCTTTATTATTATTATTATTCTTGGGACTTCCGTACGTTTTTCGCCGTTGAACTACTTCCACAATTTTTGTGCTATTTTCACCATTCAAATTTTAAACTATTCTGCTATTTTTGCTCTTTTATGCTATATCTTTTGGTATTTTTTGCTATTATACTTTTTAAAATATTAAGCTTTTTTCCTTTAATTTGTCCCATTGAAATGAATGGGAAATTTAAAAAATTCTGCTAAAACTTGCTCTTTTTTGAAACTTAACTACTTCCTCATACTTTTGCCTAGAACAACCATTCAAACTTTAAAATGTTCACAAATTATTGGGCTATTAATGTATGATTCAGCTTTTTCAAATCTTTTACCGTTTTACTTTTATCCCTCTTAAAGTTTTGAGTTGGAAAATTGTGATTTTTCAGAAAATACATGCGTTGTTATGGTTGCTATGCACTTGGTTCTAAGTGAGACACTGTAGGTTTCGCAGTCTTCTCTTCATGTCCGAACAACTTCTTGCTACTTGCTCAATTTTCACTCAACTTCCACAAATTATACATCAAAACGTAGGTATTTTTGCTGGCCTTCAGAAAATGTCACTGTCATTGTTGTGGGATTTATAGAATTTTGGCAAATCTCCTCAGACCAACACAAAGTCGGAAAACTCTCCATAGAAAGTCAATGGAGAGTTTGTTCAAAATCACAGCTGCATTTGTCTAATGAGAGGCATATTCGAATCGTCATATCTCCTTAACGAAGCAAAGTTAAGACATGAGGCTTGTCCCGATATATCTTCAGACACTCCTGACGCTCACAATTCAAGAATCTTTTTGTCACGTATTACCATTTGGCCATGAATTACGTTTGTTTGAGGGTAGGAAATTCGTCCTTGGCTCAGATTTCTTCAGCTTTCAAACTCTGGAAATGAACCACTTTTTTCTCTCGTCATATCTTTTTAATGGATTTCCACAAAGACCTGAAAATTTCCATGACTGTTCACCAAAGCCTGCTGTCTCTTACGGTGAAAGAATGATATCGATACTCCAAATAGATTTAGAGTTAGAAAGCGTTGTTTGATGGCAAGTCAAGGCAGTTTTCGCTTGACTCTACTCAGTTATGGTGCATTACAAGTCAAATATCTTTAATAATTCATATTTTAATGATAAATTGTCAACACTTGAAGATTCCCCCATCTCTTCTGAACAAAACGGTGTAAGAATGACCGTTCTAGCCCCTACGGTTAGGAAATTATGGCCATTTGTTTGGAGGGTAGTCCTCACTATGAGAAATAGACTGCAAAAATCCTGTCTCTCTGCTGTGTGTGTAAAAACGGCTGCACCTGTTTTGGCGGGAAAAAGTACACAGCCTCTCTGATTGGTGGATTCAAATTCAGCAGCTCCCAGGCTGCTTGATTGACCAACAAAGTTGCTTCTCTCTCCCTCTGTGTGTGTGTGTGTGTGTGTATTTCTGCTTTTTATAGTATTTCTGCTTTTTATAGTATTTCTGCTAAATTATAGTATTTCTGCTGAATTATAGTATTTCTGCTTTTTATAGGATTTGTGCTTAATATAGTATTTGTGCTTAATTATAGTATTTCTGCTTAATTATACTATTTCTGCTAAATTATATTATTTCTGCTTTTTATAGTATTTCTGCTTAATATAGTATTTCTGCTAAATTATAGTATTTCTGCTTTTCATAGTATTTGTGCTTAATATAGTATTTCTGCCTTTTATACTATTTCTGCTAAATTATAGTATTTCTGCTTCTTATAGTATTTCTGCTTTTTATAGTATTTCTGCTTTTTATAGTATTTGTGCTAAAACATAGTATTTCTACTAAATGTAGTATTTATGCTTAATCATACTATTTCTATATATTACTGCCAGGTCCCCAGGCAGCCAATCCTCTGTGACGACTGAGACATTCAAATTCACAAATAAGAGCCTGCACGGCTTCCCAGCCAGCCAATCATATCTGAGGGCTCAGGCATTCAAATTTGCATATTGGGGCCTTCACGGCTTGAACGCCAGCCAATCATATCTGAGGTCTTCCGTTTCTTCTCTCGTCATATCTCAGCCACGGTTGTACAAAGAGCAATGACAATCGCAGTCAAAGTACACCAAAGTCCGCTGATTCATTCAGTACAAGATTTATGCTTCTAGTCCACCTAGTTTTTGAGTTACACGACGTTTTGTAACTCAAAAAACTGCGTTTTTCGCCTCTCACCGCGATCTAATTCTGACTGCTCATCACCCTGTTTTCCAGGTGCCCGCTCTCTTTCCCAGTGGCGCAGTTGGTAGTGACATGGGTCTTCAAGCCAAAGATCGTGGGTTCGATTCCACCTTGGTCAACATGTTTTTTTCCCCTACAAATTAATACACTATCACAGACCAGTAATTCATATTCATCATTTATTACGATTCTGCAAACTTTTATCATTTTACCAGCTTTTCTAATATGGACCTCACATTCTTGTTAACACTCCATGGCACAAATACTGTTCCCTTTAGGCTCTGTGTATGTGTGTGTGTATCAATATTTCTCCCATTTTAAAGTATTAGTCCTCCATAATTGTATTTCTGTTAAATCAAAGTACTTTTACTACATCTTAGTACTTCTGCTCAATCATAGTATTTCTGCTAAATCATAGTATTTTTGCCAAATCATGGTTTTTGCGCCAAATCATATATTTTTCTAAATCATAGTGTTTCTGTAATGTTTAAGTATTTTTGGCTAAATATATTCTTTCTGTTATCTTATACTATTTCTCCTAAATTCTTGTATATTTGAGAAGTTATCATGTTTCTGCTAAGTTACAATATTTCTGCCAAGTTCTGCTATGCTATTGTATTTCTGCCAAGTATTATGTTTCCTCTAAGATATTGCAGTTCTGCTAAGTTATTATATTTTAGCAAAGTTCCTTTGCTTCTGCAAAGTTTTTACAATTTCTGCTACTTTTCAGCTTTTTCAGCTAGTTTTTGCAGACAGCTTCAGCTTTAAAGCATCCACACTGCATTTTCGCAGGAAATGCAAATTTTTCTAGTTGTGTGGATGCTTTAAGGCATCCACACTATTGTTTTCCTGTTTCTCTTTATTCTTTATTATTATTATTATTATTATTCTTGGGACTTCCGTACGTTTTTCGCCGTTGAACTACTTCCACAATTTTTGTGCTATTTTCACCGTTCAAATTTTAAACTATTCTGCTATTTTTGCTCTTTTATGCTATATCTTTTGGTATTTTTTGCTATTATACTTTTTAAAATATTAAGCTTTTTTCCTTTAATTTGTCCCATTGAAATGAATGGGAAACTTCCGCAATTCTGCTAAAATTTGCTCGTTTTTGAAACTTAACTACTTCCTCATATTTTCACTTAGAACAACCATTCAAACTTTAAAATGTTCTCAAATTATTGGGCTATTCAGCTATAAATCAGCTTTTTCAAATCTTTTACCGTTTTATTTTTATCCCTCTTAAAGTTTTGAGTTGCAAAATTGTGATTTTTCACAAAATACATGCGTTGTTATGGTTGCTATGCACTTGGTTCTAAGTGAGGCACTGTAAGTTTCGCAGTCTTCTCTTCATGTCCGAACAACTTCTTGCTACTTGCTCAATTTTCACTCAACTTCCACAAATTATACATCAAAACGTAGGTATTTTTGCTGGCTTTCAGAAAATGTTACTATCATTGTTGTGGGATTTATAGAATTTTGGCAAATCTCCTCAGACCAACACAAAGTCGGAAAACTCTCCATAGAAAGTCAATGGAGAGTTTGTTCAAAATCACCGCTTGATTTCTGTAATGAGAGGCATATTCGAATCGTCATATCTCCTTAACGAAGCGTTGTTAAGACATGAGGCTTGTCCCAGTATATCTTCAGACACTCCTGACGCTCACAAATCAAGAATTTTTTTCTCACCTATTACCATTTGGGCATGAATTACGTTTGTTTGAGGGTAGGAAATTCGTCCTTCGCTCAGATTTCTTCAGATTTCAAACTCTGGAAATGAACCACTTTTTTCTCTCGTCATATCTTTTTGATAGATTTCCACAGAGACCTGAAAATTTCCATGCCTGTTCACCAAAGCCTGCTGTCTCTTACGGTGAAAGAATGATATCGATACTCCAAATAGATTTAGAGTTAGAAAGTGTTGTTTGAGGGCAAGTCAAGGCAGTTTTCGCTTAGCCTCTACTCAGTTATGGTGCATTACAAGTCAAATATCTTTAATAATTCATATTTTAATGATAAATTGTCAACACTTGAAGATTCCCCCATCTCTTCTGAACAAAACGGTGTAAGAATGACCGTTCTAGCCCCTACGGTTAGGAAACTATGGCCATTTGTTTGAGTTTAGTCCTCACTATGAGAAATAGACTGCAAAAATCCTGTCTCTCTGCTGCATGTGTAAAAACGGCTGCACCTGTTTTGGCGGGAAAAAGTACACAGCCTCTCTGATTGGTGGATTCAAATTTAGCAGCTCCCAGGCTGCTTGAATGGCCTAAAAACTTGCTTCTCTCTCTTTCTGTGTTGTGTTATAGTATTTCTAAATTATAGTATTTCTGCTTTTTGTAGTATTTCTGCTTTTTATAGGATTTGTGCTTAATAAAATATTTCTGCTAAATTATAGTATTTCTGCTTTTTATATTATTTCTGCTAAGTTATAGTATTTCTGCTTTTTATAATATTTCTGCTTTTTATAGTATTTCTGCTTAATATAGTATTTCTGCTTTTTATAGTATTTGTGCTTAATATAGTATTTCTGCTTTTTATAGTATTTCTGCTTTTTATAGGATTTCTGCTTTTTATAGGATTTCTGCTTAATATAGTATTTCTGCTAAATTATAGTATTTCTGCTTTTTATAGTATTTCTGCTAAATTATAGTATTTCTGCTTTTTATAGGATTTGTGCTTAATATAGTATTTCTGCTTTTTATAGGATTTGTGCTTAATATTGTATTTCTGCTTTTTATAGTATTTCTGCTTTTTATAGTATTTGTGCTTAATATAGTATTTCTTCTAAATTATAGTATTTCTGCTTTTTATAGTATTTGTGCTATAACATAGTATTTCTACTAAATGTAGTATTTATGCTTAATCATACTATTTCTATATATTACTGCCAGGTCCCCAGGCAGCCAATCCTCTGTGAGGACAGACATTCAAATTTACAAATCAGAGCCTAAACGGCTTCTCAGCCAGCCAATCATATCTGAGGGCTCAGGCATTCAAATTTGCATATTGGGGCCTTCACGGCTTGTAAGCCAGCCAATCATATCTGAGGTCTGCCGTTTCTTCTCTCGTCATATCTCAGCAACGGATGTACAAAGAGCAATGAAAATCGCAGTCAAAGTACACCAAAGTCCGCTGATTGACCCAGTAAAAGAATTATGCTTCTAGTCCACCTAGTTTTTGAGTTACACGACGTTTTGTAACTCCAAAAAACGGCGTTTTTTTGCCTTTCACCGCGATCTAGTTCTGACTGCTCATGACCCTGTTTTCCAGTCACCTGCTCTCTGCCCCAGTGGTGCAGTTGGTAGTGACACGGGTCTACAAGCCAAAGGTTGTGGGTTCAATCCTACCTTGGTCAACATGTTTTTTTTCCCTACAAATTAATACACTATCACAGACCAGTAATTCATATTCATCATTTATTACAATTCTGCAAACTTTTATCATTTTACCAGCTTTTCTAATATGGACCTCACATTCTTGTTAACACTCCATGGCACAAATACTGTTCCCTTTAGGCTCTGTGTATGTGTGTGTATCAATATTTCTCCCATTTTAAAGTATTACTCCTCCATAATTGTATTTCTGTTAAATCAAAGTACTTTTACTACATCTTAGTACTTCTGCTCAATCATAGTATTTCTGCTAAATCATAGTATTTTTGCCAAATCATGGTTTTTGTGCCAAATCATAACATTTGTGTTATGTTATAGTATTACTACTAAGTGGAGGAATTTCTGTCATGTTACAGTATATGTGCTGATTACAGTATTTCTGCTAAATCATAGTAGTTCTACTATATTATATTTTTCTTTCTAAATATAGCATTTCTGCTATATAATTGTATTTCTGCTATGTTATAATATTTGTGCTAAACCAGAGTATTTGTGCTGAAACATAGTATTTCTGCCAAATGATAGTATTTCTGTCAAATTATAGTATTTGTGCTAAAACATAGTATTAATTTAAAATTACAATATTCATAGTTAATCACAGTGTCTCTGGTAAATCACAGTATTCCTGCTATGTTGTACTATTTTTGTAAAACATAGTGTTTCTGTAATGTTAAAGTATTTTGGGGTAAATATATTCTTTCTGTTATCTTATACTATTTCTCCTAAATTCTTGTATATTTGAGAAGTTATCATGTTTCTGGTAAGTTACAATATTTCTGCCAAGTTCTGCTATGCTATTGTATTTCTGCCAAGTATTATGTTTCCTCTAAGATATTGCAGTTCTGCTAAGTTATTACTTTTTAGCAAAGTTCCTTTGCTTCTGCAAAGTTTTTACAATTTCTGCAACTTTTCAGCTTTTTCAGCTAGTTTTTGCAGACAGCTTCAGCTTTAAAGCATCCACACTGCATTTTCGCAGGAAATGCAAATTTTTCTAGTTATTATTATTATTATTCTTGGGACTTCCGTACGCTTTTCGCCGTTGAACTACTTCCACAATTTTTGTGCTATTTTCACCGTTCAAATTTTAAACTATTCTGCTATTTTTGCTCTTTTATGCTATATCTTTTGGTATTTTTTGCTATTATACTTTTTAAAATATTACACTTTTTTCCTTTAATTTGTCCCATTGAAATGAATGGGAAACTTCCGCAATTCTGCAAAAATTTGCTTGTTTTTGAAACTTAACTACTTCCTCATATTTTCACTTAGAACAACCATTCAAACTTTAAAATGTTCTCCAATTATTGGGCTATTAAGCTATAAATCAGCTTTTTCAAATCTTTTACCATTTTATTTTTATCCCTCTTAAAGTTTTGAGTTGCAAAATTTGGATTTTTCAGAAAATACATGCGTTGTTATGGTTGCTATGCACTTGGTTCTAAGTGAGACACTGTAGGTTTCGCAGTCTTCTCTTCATGTCCGAACAACTTCTTGCTACTTGCTCAATTTTCACTCAACTTCCACAAATTATACATCAAAACGTAGGTATTTTTGCTGGCTTTCAGAAAATGTCACTATCATTGTTGTGGGATTTATAGAATTTTGGCAAATCTCCTCAGACCAACACAAAGTCTAAAAACTCTCCATAGAAAGTCAATGGAGAATTTGTTCAAAATCACCGCTGGATTTCTCTAATGAGAGGCATTTTCGAATCGTCATATCTCCCCAACGAAGCAAAGTTAAAACATGAGGCTTGTCCCAGTATATCTTCAGACACTCCTGACGCTCACAATTCAAGAATTATTTTCTCACCTATTACCGTTCTGAGATGAGTTAGACTTGTTTGAGGGTAGGAAATTCGTCCTTCGCTCAGATTTCTTCAGATTTCAAACTCTGGAAATGAGGCAATTTTTTCTCTCGTCATATCTTTTTTTTGGATTTCCACAGAGACCTGAAAATTTCCATGACTGTTCACTAAAGCCTGCTGTCTCTTACGGTGAAAGAATGATATCGATACTCCAAATAGATTTAGAGTTACAAAGCGTTGTTTGAGCGCAGGTCAAGGCAGTTTTCGCTTGCCTCTACTCAGTTATGGTGCATTACAAGTCAAATATCTTTAATAATTCATATTTTAATGATAAATTGTCAACACTTGAAGATTCCCCCATCTCTTCTGAACAAAACGGTGTAAGAATGACCGTTCTAGCCCCTACGGTTAGGAAATTATGGTCATTTGTTTGAGCTTAGTCCTCACTATGAGAAATAGACTGCAAAAATCCTGTCTCTCTGCTGCGTGTGTAAAAACGGCTGCACCTGTTTTGGCGGGAAAAAGTACACCGCCTCTCTGATTGGTGGATTCAAATTTAGCAGCTCCCAGGCTGCTTGACTGACCTAAAAACTTGCTTCTCTCTCTTTCTGTGTGTGTGTGTTATAGTATTTCTTAATGATAGTATTTCTGCTTTTTATAGTATTTCTGCTTTTTATAGGATTTGTGCTTTTTATAGGATTTGTGCTTTTTATAGGATTTGTGCTTAATATAGTATTTCTGCTAAATTGTAGTATTTCTGCTTTTTATAGTATTTCTGCTAAATTATAGTATTTCTTAATGATAGTATTTCTGCTTTTTATAGTATTTCTGCTTTTTATAGGATTTCTGCTTTTTATAGGATTTGTGCTTTTTATAGTATTTGAGCTTAATATAGTATTTCTGCTTTTTATAGGATTTGTGCTTAATATAATATTTGTGACAAATACTGTTCCCTTTAGGCTCTGTGTATGTGTGTGTGTATCAATATTTCTCCCATTTTAAAGTATTACTCCTCCATAATTGTATTTCTGTTAAATCAAAGTACTTTTACTACATCTTAGTACTTCTGCTCAATCATAGTATTTCTGCTAAATTATAGTATTTCTGCTTTTTATAGTATTTCTGCTTTTTTAGTATTTCTGCTTTTTATAGGATTTGTGCTTAATATAGTATTTCTGCTATATTATAGTATTTCTGCTTTTTGTAGGATTTCTGCTTTTTATAGTATTTCTTCTTTTTATAGTATTTCTGCTTAATTACAGTATTTTTGCTTTTTATAGTATTTTTGCTTTTTATAGTATTTGTGCTTAATATAGTATTTCTGCTAAATTATAGTATTTCTGCTTTTTATAGTATTTCTTCTTTTTATAGTATTTCTGCTTAATTACAGTATTTCTGCTTTTTATAGTATTTCTGCTTTTTATAGTATTTGTGCTAAAACATAGTATTTCTTCTAAATGTAGTATTTATGCTTAATCATACTATTTCTATATATTACTGCCAGGTCCCCATGCAGCCAATCCTCTGTGAGGACTGTGACATTCAAATTTACAAATCAGAGCCTGCACGGCTTCCCAGCCGGCCAATCATATCTGAGGGCTCAGGCATTCAAATTTGCATGTTGGGGCCTTCACGGCTTGTAAGCCATCCAATCATATCTGAGGTCTGCCGTTTCTTCTCTCGTCATATCTCAGCGACGGTTGTACAAAGAGCAATGAAAATCGCAGTCAAAGTACACCAAAGTCCGCTGATTCACCCAGTACAAGAATTGTGCTTCTATTCCACCCAGTTTTTTAGTTACACGACGTTTTGTAACTCCAAAAAACTGCGTTTTTCGTCTCTTACCGCGATCTAATTCTGACTGATGACTAGTTCATGCATTTATTACTTCCAGGCTGGACTACTGCAATTCATTATTATCAGGATGTCCAAAAAACTCACTGAAAAGCCTTCAGTTAATCCAAAATGCTGCAGCAAGAGTACTGACAGGGACTAGAAAGAGAGAGCATATTTCTCCTGTTTTGGCTTCCCTTCATTGGCTTCCTGTTCAATCCAGAATTGAATTCAAAATCCTGCTCCTCACATACAAGGTCTTAAATAATCAGGCCCCATCTTATCTTAATGACCTTGTAGTACCATATTACCCTATTAGAGCACTTCGCTCCCACTCTGCAGGCCTACTTGTTGTTCCTAGAGTATTTAAAAGTAGAATGGGAGGGAGAGCCTTCAGTTTTCAGGCCCCTCTTCTGTGGAACCAGCTTCCAGTTTGGATTCGGGAGACAGACACTATCTCTACTTTTAAGATTAGGCTTAAAATCCTCCCTTAGTTATGCTGCAATAGATGTAGGCTGCCGGGGGATTCCCATGATGCATTGAGTTTTTCCTTTCCAGTCACCTTTCTCACTCACTCTGTGTTAATAGACCTCTCTGTATTGAATCTTATCTGTTATTAACCTCTGTCTCTCTTCCACAGCATGTCTTTTATCCTGTCTTCCTTCTCTCACCCCAACCGGTCGCAGCAGATGGCCGCCCCTCCCTGAGCCTGGTTCTGCCGGAGGTTTCTTCCTGTTAAAAGGGAGTTTTTCCTTCCCACTGTCGCCAAAGTGCTTGCTCATAGGGGGTCATATGATTGTTGGGCTTTTCTCTGTATCTATGAAGCGCCTTGAGGCGACATTTGTTGTGATTTGGCGCTATATAAATAAAATTGAATTGAATTGAATTGAATTATTTATGCTTAATCATACTATTTCTATATATTACTGCCAGGTCCCAAGGCAGCCAATCGTCTGTGAGGACTGACTCATTCAAATTTATAAATCAGAGCCTGCACGGCTTCCCAGCCAGCCAATCATATCTAAGGGCTCAGGCATTCAAATTTGCATATTGGGGCCTTCACGGCTTGTAAGCCCGCCAATCATATCTGAGGTCTGCCATTTCTTCTCTCGTCATATCTCAGCGACTGATGTACAAAGAGCAATGAAAATCGCAGTCAAAGTACACCAAAGTCCACTGATTCACCCAGTAGAAGAATTCTGCTTCTAGTCCACCTAGCTTTTGAGTTACATGACGTTTTGTAACTCCAAAAAACGGCGATTTTTGCCTCTCACCGCGATCTAATTCTGACTGCTCATGACCCTGTTTTCCACGCGCTTGCTCTCTTCCCCAGTGGTGCAGTTGGTAGTGACACGGGTCTGTAACCCAAAGGTCGTGGGTTCAATCCCACCTTGGTCAACATGTTTTTTTCCTTATAAATTAATACACTATAACAGACCAGTAATTCATATTGATCATTTATTATAATTCTGCAAACTTTTATGATTTTACCAGCTTTTCTAATATGGACCTCACATTCTTGTTAACACTCCATGGCACAAATACTGTTCCCTTTAGGCTCTGTGTATGTGTGTGTATATCAATATTTCTCCCATTTTAAAGTATTACTCCTCCATAATTGTATTTCTGTTAAATCAAAGTACTTTTACTACATCTTAGTACTTCTGCTCAATCATAGTATTTCTGCTAAATCATAGTATTTTTGCCAAATCATGGTTTTTGTGCCAAATCATAACATTTGTGTTATGTTATAGTATTACTACTAAGTGGAGGAATTTCTGCCATGTTACAGTATATATGCTGATTACAGTATTTCTGCTAAATCATATTATTTCTACTATATTATATTTCTCTTTCTAAATATAGCATTTCTGCTATATAATTGTATTCCTGCTATGTTATAATATTTGTGCTAAACCAGAGTATTTGTGCCAAATGATAGTATTTCTGTCAAATTATAGTATTTGTGCTAAAACATAGTATTAATTTAAAATTACAATATTCATAGTTCATCACAGTGTCTCTGGTAAATCACAGTATTTCTGCTATGTTGTACTATTTTTGTAAATCATAGTGTTTCTGTAATGTTTAAGTATTTTTGTCTAAATATATTCTTTCTGTTATCTTAAATTATTTCTCCTAAATTCTTGTATATTTGAGAAGTTATCATGTTTCTGCTAAGTTACAATATTTCTGCCAAGTTCTGCTATGCTATTGTATTTCTGCCAAGTATTATGTTTCCTCTAAGATATTGCAGTTCTGCTAAGTTATTACTTTTTAGCAAAGTTCCTTTGCTTCTGCAAAGTTTTTACCATTTCTGCAACTTTTCAGCTTTTTCAGCTAGTTTTTGCAGACAGCTTCAGCTTTAAAGCATCCACACTGCATTTTCGCAGGAAATGCAAATTTTTCTAGTTGTGTGGATGCTTTAAGGCATCCACACTATTGTTTTCCTGTTTCTCTTTATTCTTTATTATTATTATTATTCTTGGGACTTCCGTACACTTTTCGCCATTGAACTACTTCCACAATTTTTGTGCTATTTTCACCATTCAAATTTTAAACTATTCTGCTATTTTTGCTCTTTTATGCTATATCTTGTGGTATTTTTTGCTATTATACTTTTTAAAATATTAAGCTTTTTTCCTTTAATTTGTCCCATTGAAATGAATGGGAAACTTCCGCAATTCTGCTAAAATTTGCTTGTTTTTGAAACTTAACTACTTCCTCATATTTTCACTTAGAACAACCATTCAAACTTTAAAATGTTCTCAAATTATTGGGCTATTCAGGTATAAATCATCTTTTTCAAATCTTTTATCGTTTTATTTTTATCCCTCTTAAAGTTTTGAGTTGCAAAATTGGGATTTTTCACAAAATACATGGGTTGTTATTGTTGCTATGCAGTTGGTTCTAAGTGAGACACTGTAAGTTTCGCAGTCTTCTCTTCATGTCCGAACAACTTCTTGCTACTTGCTCAATTTTCACTCAACCCCCACAAATTATACATCAAAACGTAGGTATTTTTGCTGGCTTTCAGAAAATGTCACTATCATTGTTGTGGTATTGATAGAATTTTGGCAAATCTCCTCAGACCAACCCAAAGTCTGAAAACTCTCCATAGAAAGTCAATGGAGAGTTTGTTCAAAATCACCGCTGGATTTCTCTAATGAGAGGCATTTTCGAATCGTCATATCTCCTTAACAAAGCGAAGTTAAAACATGAGGCTTGTCCCAGTATATCTTCAGACACTCCTGACGCTCACAATTCAAGAATTTTTTTCTCACCTATTACCATTTGGCCATGAATTACGTTTGTTTGAGGGTAGGAAATCCGTCCTTCGCTCAGATTTCTTCAGATTTCAAACTCTGGAAATGAACCACTTTTTTCTCTCGTCATATCTTTTTAATGGATTTCTATAGAGACCTGAAAATTTCTATGACTGTTCACTAAAGCCTGCTGTCTCTTACGGTGAAAGAATTTCATCGATACTCCAAATAGATTTAGAGTTACAAAGCGTTGTTTGAGGGCAAGTCAAGGCAGTTTTTGTTTCGCCTCTACTCAGTTATAGTGCATTACAAGTCAAATATCTTTAATAATTCATATTTTAATGATAAATTGTCAACACTTGAAGATTCCCCCATCTCTTCTGAACAAAACGGTGTAAGAATGACCGTTCTAGCCCCTACGGTTAGGAAATTATGGCCATTTGTTTGGAGGGTAGTCCTCACTATGAGAAATAGACTGCAAAAATCCTATCTCTCTGCTGTGTGTGTAAAAACGGCTGCACCTTTTTTGGCGGGAAATAGTACACAGCCTCTCTGATTGGTGGATTCAAATTTAGCAGCTCCCAGGCTGCTTGACTGACCTACAAAGTTGCTTCTCTCTCCCTCTGTGTGTGTGTGTGTGTGTGTGTGTGTGTGTGTGTGTATTTCTGCTTTTTATAGTATTTCTGCTAAATTATAGTATTTCTGCTTTTTGTATTATTTCTGCTTTTTATAGTATTTCTGCTTTTTATAGGATTTGTGCTTAATATAGGATTTCTGCTTGATATAGGATTTCTGCTCAATTATAGTATTTCTGCTTTTTATAGTATTTCTGCTTAATATAGTATTTCTGCTAAATTATAGTATTTCTGCTTTTTATAGTATTTCTGCTTAATATAGTATTTCTGCTAAATTATAGGATTTCTGCTTTTTATAGGATTTCTGCTTAATATAGGATTTCTGCTTAATATAATAAGTCTGCTTAATATAGGATTTCTGCTAAATTATACTATTTCTGCTTTTTATAGGTTTTGTGCTTATTATAATATTTGCGCTTAATATGGTATTTCTGCTTAATTATAGTATTTCTGCTAAATTATAGTATTTCTGCTTTTCATAGTATTCGTGCTAAAACATAATATTTCTACTAAATTTAGTATTTATGCTTAATCATACTATTTCTATATATTACTGCCACGTCCCCAAGCAGCCAATCCTCTGTGAGGACTGAGACATTCAAATTTACAAATCAGGGCCTGCACGGCTTCCCAGCCAGCCAATCATATCTGAGGTGTTCCGTTTCTTCTCTCATCATATCTCCGCGACGGTTGTACAAAGAGCAATGAAAATCGCAGTCAAGGTACACCAAAGTCCGCTGATTCACCCAGTACAATAATTATACTTCTAGTCCACCTAGTTTTTGAGTTACGCGACGTTTTGTAACTCCAAAAAATGGCGTTTTTTGCCTCTCACCGCGATCTAATTCTGACTGCTCATGACCCTGTTTTCCAGGGGTCTGTTCTCTTTCCCAGTGGCGCAGTTGGTAATGACAGGGGTCTGCAACCAAAAGGTCGTGGGTTCGATTCCACCTTGATCAACATGTTTTTCTCCCTACAAATTAATACACTATCACAGACCAGTAATTCATATTGTTTATTTATTACAATTCTGCAAACTTTTATCATTTTACCAGCTTTTCTAATATGGACCTCATATTCTTGTTAACACTCCATGGCACAAATACTGTTCCCTTTAGGCTCTGTGTATGTGTGTGTGTATCAATATTTCTCCCATTTTAAAGTACTACTCCACCATAATTGTATTTCTGTTAAATCAAAGTACTTTTACTACATCTTAGTACTTCTGCTCAATCATAGTATTTTTGCCAAATCATGGTTTTTGTGCCAAATCATAACATTTGTGTTATGTTATAGTATTACTACTAAGTGGAGGAATTTCTGTCATGTTACAGTATATGTGCTGATTACAGTATTTCTACTAAATCATATTATTGCTACTATATTATATTTTTCTTTCTAAATATAGCATTTCTGCTATATAATTGTATTTCTGCTATGTTACAATATTTGTGCTTTTTATATTATTTCTGCTTTTTACAGTATTTCTGCTTTTTATAGTATTTCTACTTTTTATAGGATTTCTGCTTAATATAGTATTTCTGCTTAATATAGTATTTCTGCTTTTTATATTATTTCTGCTTAATATATTATTTCTGCTAAATTATAGTATTTCTGCTTTTTATAGGATTTCTGCTTAATATAATAAGTCTGCTTAATATAGGATTTCTGCTAAATTATACTATTTCTGCTTTTTATAGGATTTGTGCTTAATATAGGATTTCTGCTCAATTATAATATTTCTGCTCAATTATAGTATTTCTGCTTTTTATAGTATTTCTGCTTAATATAGTATTTCTACTAAATTATAGTATTTCTGCTAAATTATAGTATTTCTGCTTAATATAGTATTTCTGCTAAATTATAGTATTTCTGCTTTTTATAGTATTTCTGCTTAATATAGTATTTCTGCTAAATTATAGTATTTCTGCTTTTTATAGTATTTCTGCTTTTTATAGTATTTCTGCTTTTTATAGTATTTGTGCTAAAACATAGTATTAATTTAAAATTACAATATTCATAGTTCATCACAGTGTCTCTGGTAAAATACAGTATTTCTGCTATGTTGTACTATTTTTCTAAATCATAGTGTTTCTGTAATGTTTAAGTATTTTCGGCTAAATATATTCTTTCTGTTATCTTATACTATTTCTCCTAAATTCTTGTATTTTTGAGAAGTTATCATGTTTCTGGTAAGTTATAGTATTTCTGCCAAGTTCTGCTTTGCTATTGTATTTCTGCCAAGTATTATGTTTCCTCTAAGATATTGCAGTTCTGCCAAGTTATTACATTTTAGCAAAGTTCCTTTTACAATTTCTGCAACTTTTCAGCTTTTTCAGCTAGTTTTTGCAGACAGCTTCAGCTTTAAAGCATCCACACTGCATTTTCGCAGGAAATGCAAATTTTTCTAGTTGTGTGGATGCTTTAAGGCATCCACACTATTGTTTTCCTGTTTCTCTTTATTCTTTATTATTGTGTGGATGCTTTAAGGCATCCACACTATTGTTTTCCTGTTTCTCTTTATTCTTTATTATTATTATTATTATTCTTGGGACTTCCGTACACTTTTCGCCGTTGAACTACTTCCACAATTTTTGTGCTATTTTCACCGTTCAAATTTTAAACTATTCTGCTATTTTTGCTCTTTTGTGCTATATCTTTTGGTATTTTTTGCTATTATACTTTTTAAAATATTAAGCTTTTTTCCTTTAATTTGTCCCATTGAAATGAATGGGAACCTTCCGCAATTCTGCTAAAACTTGCTTGTTTTTGAAACTTAACTACTTCCTCATATTTTCACTTAGAACAACCATTCAAACTTTAAAATGTTGTCAAATTATTGGGCTATTCAGCTATAAATCAGCTTTTTCAAATCTTTTACCGTTTTACTTTTATCCCACTTAAAGTTTTGAGTTTCATCTTTGTGATTTTCCACAAAATACATGGGTTGTTATGGTTGCTATGCAGTTGGTTCTAAGTGAGGCACTGTAAGTTTCGCAGTCTTCTCTTCATGTCCGAACAACTTCTTGCTACTTGCTCAATTTTCACTCAACTTCCACAAATTATACATCAAAACGTAGGTATTTTTGCTGGCTTTCAGAAAATGTCATTATCATTGTTGTGGACTTTATAGCATTTTGGCAAATCTCCTCAGACCAACACAAAGTCGGAAAACTCTCCATAGAAAGTCAATGGAGAGTTTGTTCAAAATCACCGCTTGATTTCTGTAATGAGAGGCATATTCGAATCGTCATATCTCCTTAATGAAGCGACGTTAAGACATGAGGCTTGTCCCGATATATCTTCAGACACTCCTGACGCTCACAAATCAAGAATTTTTTTCTTACCTATTACCATTTGGCCATGAATTACGTTTGTTTGAGGGTAGGAAATCCGTCCTTCGCTCAGATTTCTTCAGCTTTCAAACTCTGGAAATGAACCACTTTTTTCTCTCGTCATATCTGTTTGATAGATTTCCACAGAGACCTGAAAATTTCCATGCCTGTTCACCAAAGCCTGCTGTCTCTTACGGTGAAAGAATGATATCAATACTCCAAATAGATTTAGAGTTAGAAAGCGTTGTTTGAGGGCAAGTCAAGGCAGTTTTCGCTTCGCCTCTATTCAGTTATGGTGCATTACAAGTCAAATATCTTTAATAATTCATATTTTAATGATAAATTGTCAACACTTGAAGATTCCCCCATCTCTGCTGAACAAAACGGTGTAAGAATGGCCGTTCTAGCCCCTACGGTTAGGAAATTATGGTCATTTGTTTGAGTTTAGTCCTCACTATGAGAAATAGACTGCAAAATTCCTGCCTCTCTGCTGTGTGTGTGTAAAAACGGCTGCACCTGTTTTGGCGGGAAAAAGCACACAGCCTCTCTGATTGGTAGATTCAAATTTAGCAGCTCCCAGGCTGCTTGACTGACCTACAAAGTTGCTTCTCTCTCCCTCTGTGTGTGTGTTTGTGTGTGTATTTCTGCTTTTTATAGTATTTCTGCTAAATTATAGTATTTCTGCTTTTTATAGTATTTCTGCTTTTTATAGTATTTCTACTTTTTATAGGATTTCTGCTTAATATAGTATTTCTGCTCAATTATAGTATTTCTGCTCAATTATAGTATTTCTGCTTAATATAGTATTTCTACTAAATTATAGTATTTCTGCTAAATTATAGTATTTCTGCTTTTTATAGTATTTCTGCTTAATATAGTATTTCTGCTAAATTATAGTATTTCTGCTTTTTATAGTATTTCTGCTTAATATAGTATTTCTGCTAAATTATAGTATTTCTGCTTTTTATAGGATTTCTGCTTAATATAATAAGTCTGTTTAATATAGGATTTCTGCTAAATTATACTATTTCTGCTTTTTATAGGATTTGTGCTTAATATAGGATTTCTGCTCAATTATAGTATTTCTGCTCAATTATAGTATTTCTGCTTTTTATAGTATTTCTGCTTAATATAGTATTTCTGCTAAATTATAGTATTTCTGCTTTTTATAGGATTTGTGCTTAATATAGGATTTCTGCTTAATATAATAAGTCTGCTTAATATAGGATTTCTGCTAAATTATACTATTTCTGCTTTTTATAGGATTTGTGCTTAAAATAGGATTTCTGCTTAATATAGTATGTCTGCTTAATATAGGATTTCTGCTGAATTATAGTATTTCTGCTAAATTATAGTATTTCTGCTTTTTATAGTACTTCTGCTAAATTATAGTATTTCTGCTTAATATAGTATTTCTGCTTTTTATAGTATTTCTGCTTAATATAGTATTTCTGCTAAATTATAGTATTTCTGCTTTTTATAGTATTCGTGCTAAAACATAGTATTTCTACTAAATGTAGTATTTATGCTTAATCATACTATTTCTATATATTACTGCCACGTCCCCAAGCAGCCAATCCTCTGTGACGACTGAGACATTCAAATTTACAAATCAGGGCCTGCACGGCTTCCCAGCCAGCCAATCATATCTGAGGTGTTCCGTTTCTTCTCTCATCATATCTCCGCGACGGTTGTACAAAGAGCAATGGAAATCGCAGTCAAGGTACACCAAAGTCCGCTGATTCACCCAGTACAATAATTATACTTCTAGTCCACCTAGTTTTTGAGTTACGCAACATTTTGTAACTCCAAAAAACGCCGTTTTTCGCCTCTCACCGCGATCTAATTCTGACTACTCATGACCCTGTTTTCCAGGCACCTGTTCTCTTTCCCAGTGGCGCAGTTGGTAATGACAGGGGGTCTGCAACCAAAAGGTCGTGGGTTCGATTCCACCTTGATCAACATGTTTTTCTCCCTACAAATTAATACACTATCACAGACCAGTAATTCATATTGTTTATTTATTAGAATTCTGCAAACTTTTATCATTTTACCAGCTTTTCTAATATGGACCTCATATTCTTGTTAACACTCCATGGCACAAATACTGTTCCCTTTAGGCTCTGTGTATGTGTGTGTGTATCAATATTTCTCCCATTTTAAAGTACTACTCCTCCATAATTGTATTTCTGTTAAATCAAAGTACTTTTACTACATCTTAGTACTTCTGCTCAATCATAGTATTTTTGCCAAATCATGGTTTTTGTGCCAAATCATAACATTTGTGTTATGTTATAGTATTACTACTAAGTGGAGGAATTTCTGTCATGTTACAGTATATGTGCTGATTACAGTATTTCTACTAAATCATATTATTTCTACTATATTATATTTTTCTTTCTAAATATAGCATTTCTGCTATATAATTGTATTTCTGCTATGTTATGATATTTGTGCTAAACCAGAGTATTTGTGCTGAAACATAGTATTTCTGCCAAATGATAGTATTTCTGCTTAATTATAGTATTTGTGCTTTTTATAGTATTTCTGCTTTTTATACGATTTGTGCTTAATATAGTATTTGTGCTTAATATAGTATTTCTGCTAAATTATAGTATTTCTGCTTTTTATAGTATTTCTGCTAAATTATAGTATTTCTGCTTTTTATAGTATTTCTGCTTTTTATAGTATTTCTGCCTTTTATAGGATTTGTGCTTAATATAGTATTTGTGCTTAATATAGTATTTCTGCTTTTTATAGTATTTCTGCTTTTTATAGTATTTGTGCTAAAACATAGTATTAATTTAAAATTACAATACTCATAGTTCATCATAGTGTCTCTGGTAAAACACAGTATTTCTGCTATGTTGTACTATTTTTCTAAATCATAGTGTTTCTGTAATGTTTAAGTATTTTCGGCTAAATATATTCTTTCTGTTATCTTATACTATTTCTCCTAAATTCTTGTATTTTTGAGAAGTTATCATGTTTCTGGTAAGTTACAGTATTTCTGCCAAGTTCTGCTTTGCTATTGTATTTCTGCCAAGTATTATGTTTCCTCTAAGATATTGCAGTTCTGCCAAGTTATTACATTTTAGCAAAGTTCCTTTTACAATTTCTGCAACTTTTCAGCTTTTTCAGCTAGTTTTTGCAGACAGCTTCAGCTTTAAAGCATCCACACTGCATTTTCGCAGGAAATGCAAATTTTTCTAGTTGTGTGGATGCTTTAAGGCATCCACACTACTGTTTTCCTGTTTCTCTTTATTCTTTATTATTATTATTATTATTCTTGGGACTTCCGTACGTTTTTCGCCGTTGAACTACTTCCACAATTTTTGTGCTATTTTCACCATTCAAATTTTAAACTATTCTGCTACTTTTGCTCTTTTATGCTATATCTTTTGGTATTTTTTGCTATTATACTTTTTAAAATATTAAGCTTTTTTCCTTTAATTTGTCCCATTGAAATGAATGGGAAACTTCCGCAATTCTGCTAAAATTTGCTTGTTTTTGAAACTTAACTACTTCCTCATATTTTCACTTAGAACAACCATTCAAACTTTAAAATGTTCTCCAATTATTGGGCTATTCAGGTATAAATCAGCTTTTTCAAATCTTTTACCGTTTTATTTTTATCCCTCTTAAAGTTTTGAGTTGCAAAATTGTGATTTTTCAGAAAATACATGCGTTGTTATGGTTGCTATGCACTTGGTTCTAAGTGAGACACTGAAGGTTTCGCAGTCTTCTCTTCATGTCCGAACAACTTCTTGCTACTTGCTCAATTTTCACTCAACTTCCACAAATTATACATCAAAACGTAGGTATTTTTGCTGGCTTTCAGAAAATGTCACTATCATTGTTGTGGGATTTATAGAATTTTGGCAAATCTCCTCAGACCAACACAAAGTCGAAAAACTCTCCATAGAAAGTCAATGGAGAATTTGTTCAAAATCACCGCTGGATTTCTCTAATGAGAGGCATTTTCGAATCGTCATATCTCCCCAACGAAGCAAAGTTAAAACATGAGGCTTGTCCCAGTATATCTTCAGACACTCCTGACGCTCACAATTCAAGAATTATTTTCTCACCTATTACCGTTCTGAGATGAGTTAGACTTGTTTGAGGGTAGGAAATTCGTCCTTCGCTCAGATTTCTTCAGATTTCAAACTATGGAAATGAACCACTTTTTTCTCTCGTCATATCTTTTTTTTGGATTTCCACAGAGACCTGAAAATTTCCATGACTGTTCACCAAAGCCTGCTGTCTCTTACGGTGAAAGAATGATATCGATACTCCAAATAGATTTAGAGTTAGAAAGCGTTGTTTGAGCGCAGGTCAAGGCAGTTTTCGCTTGCCTCTACTCAGTTATGGTGCATTACAAGTCAAATATCTTTAATAATTCATATTTTAATGATAAATTGTCAACACTTGAAGATTCCCCCATCTCTTCTGAACAAAACGGTGTAAGAATGACCGTTCTAGCCCCTACGGTTAGGAAATTATGGCCATTTGTTTGGAGGGTAGTCCTCACTATGAGAAATAGACTGCAAAAATCCTGTTTCTCTGCTGTGTGTGTAAAAACGGCTGCACCTGTTTTGGCGGGAAAATGTACACAGCATCTCTGATTGGTGGATTCAAATTCAGCAGCTCCCAGGCTGCTTGACTGACCTGCAAAGTTGCTTCTCTCTCCCTCTGTGTGTGTGTGTGTGTGTGTATTTCTGCTTTTTATAGGATTTGTGCTTAATATAGTATTTAATATAGTATTTTTTGCTTAATTATAGTATTTCTGCTTTTTATAGTACTTCTGCTTTTTATAGTATTTGTGCTTAATATAGTATTTCTGCTTTTCATAGTATTTCTGCTAAATTATAGTATTTCTGCTCTTTATATTATTTCTGCAAAATTACAGTATTTCTGCTAAATTATAGTACTTCTGCTTTTTATACTATTTCTGCTTTTTATAGTATTTCTGCTAAATTATAGTATATCTGCTTAATATAGTATTTCTGCTTTTTATACTATTTCTGTTTAATATAGTATTTGTGCTTAATATAGCATTTCTGCTAAATTATAGTATTTCTGCTTTTTATAGTATTTCTGCTACATTATAGTATTTCTGTTTTTTATAGTATTTGTGCTTCATATAGTATTTCTACTAAATCATAGTATTTCTGCTAAATTATAGTATTTCTGCTTTTTATAGAATTTCTGCTTAATATAGTATTTGTGCTTAATATAGTATTTCTGCTTTTTATAGTATTTCTGCTTAATATAGTATTTCTGCTAAATTGTAGTATTTCTGATTTTTATAGTATTTCTGCTTAATATAGTATTTCTGCTAAATTATAGTGTTTCTGCTACTTCATAGTATTTCTGCTTTTTATAGGATTTGTGCTTAATATAGTATTTCTGCTTTTTATAGTATTTCTGCTTAATACAGTATTTCTGCTTAATATAGTATTTCTGCTTAATATAGTATTTCTGCTAAATTATAGTATTTCTGCTACATTATAGTATTTCTGCTAAATCATATTATTTCTATTATATTATATTTTTCTTTCTAAATATAGCATTTCTGCTATATAATTTTATCTCTGCTATGTTCTAATATTTGTGCTAAACCAGAGTATTTGTGCTGAAACACAGTATTTCTGCCAAATGATAGTATTTCTGCCAAATGATAGTATTTGTGCTAAAACATAGTATTAATTTAAAATTACAATATTCATAGTTCATCACAGTGTCTCTGGTAAATCACAGTATTTCTGCTATGTTGTACTATTTTTCTAAATCATAGTCTTTCTGTAATGTTTAAGTATTTTTGACTAAATATATTCTTTCTGTTTTCTTATACTATTTCTCCTAAATTCTTGTATATTTGAGAAGTTATCATGTTTCTGGTAAGTTACAATATTTCTGACACGTTCTGCTATGCTATTGTATTTCTGCCAAGTATTATGTTTCCTCTAAGATACTGCAGTTCTGTTAAGTTATTACTTTTTAGCAAAGTTCCTTTGCTTCTGCAAAGTTTTTACAATTTCTGCAACTTTTCAGCTTTTTCAGCTAGTTTTTGCAGACAGCTTCAGCTTTAAAGCATCCACACTGCATTTTCGCAGGAAATGCAAATTTTTCTAGTTGTGTGGATGCTTTAAGGCATCCACACTATTGTTTTCCTGTTTCTCTTTATTCTTTATTATTATTATTATTATTATTCTTGGGACTTCCGTACACTTTTCGCCGTTGAACTACTTCCACAATTTTTGTGCTATTTTCACCGTTCAAATTTTAAACTATTCTGCTATTTTTGCTCTTTTAGGCTATATCTTTTGGTATTTTTTGCTATTATACTTTTTAAAATATTAAGCTTTTTTCCTTTAATTTGTCCCATTGAAATGAATGGGAAACTTCCGCAATTCTGCTAAAACTTGCTTGTTTTTGAAACTTAACTACTTCCTCATATTTTCACGTAGAACAACCATTCAAAATTTAAAATGTTCTCAAATTATTGGGCTATTCAGGTATAAATCAGCTTTTTCAAATCTTTTACCGTTTTATTTTTATCCCTCTTAAAGTTTTGAGTTGCAAAATTGTGATTTTTCACAAAATACATGCGTTGTTATGGTTGCTATGCACTTGGTTCTAAGTGAGGCACTGTAAGTTTTGCAGTCTTCTCTTCATGTCCGAACAACTTCTTGCTACTTGCTCAATTTTCACTCAACTTCCACAAATTATACATCAAAACGTAGGTATTTTTGCTGGCTTTCAGAAAATGTCACTATCATTGTTGTGGGATTTATAGAATTTTGGCAAATCTCCTCAGACCAACACAAAGTCTGAAAACTCTCCATAGAAAGTCAATGGAGAGTTTGTTCAAAATCACCGCTTGATTTCTGTAATGAGAGGCATATTCGAATCGTCATATCTCCTTAACGAAGCGACGTTAAGACATGAGGCTTGTCCCGATATATCTTCAGACACTCCTGACGCTCACAAATCAAGGATTTTTTTCTCACCTATTACCATTTGGCCATGAATTACGTTTGTTTGAGGGTAGGAAATCCGTCCTTCTCTCAGATTTCTTCAGATTTCAAACTCTGGAAATGAACCACTTTTTTCTCTCGTCATATCTTTTTGATGGATTTGTATAGAGACCTGGAAATTTCCATGACTGTTCACCAAAGCCTGCTGTCTCTTACGGTGAAAGAATTTCATCGATACTCCATATAGATTTAGAGTTACAAAGCGTTGTTTGAGGGCAAGTCAAGGCAGTTTTTGGTTCGCCTCTACTCAGTTATGGTGCATTACAAGTCAAATATCTTTAATAATTCATATTTTAATGATAAATTGTCAACACTGGAAGATTCCCCCATCTCTTGTGAACAAAACGGTGTAAGAATGACCGTTCTAGCCCCTACGGTTAGGAAATTATGGCCATTTGTTTGGAGGGTAGTCCTCACTATGAGAAATAGACTGCAAAAATCCTGTCTCTCTGCTGTGTGTGTAAAAACGGCTGCACCTGTTTTGGCGGGAAAATGTACACAGCCTCTCTGATTGGTGGATTCAAATTTAGCAGCTCCCAGGCTGCTTGACTGACCTACAAAGTTGCTTCTCTCTCCCTCTGTGTGTGTGTGTGTGTGTGTGTGTGTGTGTGTGTGTATTTCTGCTTTTCATAGTATTTCTGCTTTGTATAGTATTTGTGCTTAATATAGTATTTCTGCTAAATCATAGTATTTCTGCTTTTTATGTTATTTCTGCTAAATTATAGTATTTCTGCTAAATTATAGTATTTCTGCAAAATTATAGTATTTCTGCTTTTTATAGGATTTGTGCTTAATATAGTATTTCTGCTAAATTATAGTATTTCTGCTTTTTATAGTATTTCTGCTTTTTATAGTATTTCTGCTAAATTATAGTATTTCTGCTTTTTATAGTATTTCTGCTTTTTATAGTTTTTCTGCTTAATATAGTATTTCTGATAAATCATAGTATTTCTGCTTTTTATAGGATTTGTGCTTAATATAGTATTTCTGCTAAATTATAGTATTTCTGCTTTTTATAGTATTTCTGCTTTTTATAGTATTTCTGCTTTTTATAGTACTTGTGCTTAATATAGTATTTCTGCTAAATTATAGTATTTCTGCTTTTTACAGTATTTCTGATTTTTATAGTTTTTCTGCTTAATATAGTATTTCTGATAAATCATAGTATTTCTGATTTTTATAGTATTTCTGCTAAATAATAGTATTTCTGCTTAATATAGTATTTCTGCTTAATTATAGTATTTTTGCTTTTTATACTATTTCTGCTAAATTATAGTATTTCTGCTAAATTATAGTATTTCTGCTTTTTATAGTATTTGTGCTAAATTACAGTATTTGTGCTTAATATAGTATTTCTGCTAAATTATAGTATTTCTGCTTTTTATAGTATTTCTGCTTTTTATAGTATTTCTGCTTAATATAGTATTTCTGCTAACTCATAGAATTTCTGCTTTTTATACTATTTCTGCTAAATTATAGTATTTCCACTTTTTATAGTATTTCTGCTAAATTATAGTATTTCTGCTTAATATAGTATTTGTGCTAAAACATAGTATTTCTACTAAATGTAGTATTTATGCTTAATCATACTATTTCTATATATTACTGCCAGGTCCCCAGGCAGCCAATCCTCTGTGAGGACTGACTCATTCAAATTTACAAATCAGGGCCTTCATGGCTTCCCAGCCAGCCAATCATATCTGAGGTCTTCCGTTTCTTCTCTCGTCATATCTCAGCGACGGTTGTACAAAGAGCAATGAAAATCGCAGTCAAAGTACACCAAAGTCCGCTGATTCACCCAGTACAAGAATTATGCTTCTAGTCCACCTAATTTTTGAGTTACACGACGTTTTGTAACTCCAAAAAACTGCGTTTTTCGCCTCTCACCGCGATCTAATTCTGACTGCTCATCACCCTGTTTTCCAGGCGCCCTTTCTCTTTCCCAGTGGCGCAGTTGGTAGTGACATGGGTCTTCAAGCCAAAGATCGTTGGTTTGATTCCACCTTGGTCAACATGTTTTTTTCCCTACAAATTAATACACTATCACAGACCAGTAATTCATATTCACCATTTATTACAATTCTGCAAACTTTTATCATTTTACCAGCTTTTCTAATATTGACCTCAGATTCTTGTTAACACTCCATGGCACAAATACTGTTCCCTTTAGGCTCTGTGTATGTGTGTGTGTGTATCAATATTTCTCCCATTTTAAAGTATTACTCCACCATAATTGTATTTCTGTTAAATCAAAGTACTTTTACTACATCTTAGTACTTCTGCTCAATCATAGTATTTCTGCTAAATCATAGTATTTTTGGCAAATCATGGTTCTTGTGCCAAATCATAACATTTGTGTTATGTTATAGTATTACTACTAAGTGGAGGAATTTCTGTCATGTTACAGTATATGTGCTGATTACAGTATTTCTGTTAAATCATATTATTTCTACTATATTATATTTTTCTTTCTAAATATAGCATTTCTGCTATATAATTGTATTTCTGCTATGTTATAATATTTGTGCTAAACCAGAGTATTTGTGCTAAAACATAGTATTTCTGCCAAATGATAGTATTTCTGCCAAATGATAGTATTTGTGCTAAAACATAGTATTAATTTAAAATTACAATATTCATAGTTCATCACCGTGTCTCTGGTAATTCACAGTATTTCTGCTATTTTGTACTATTTTTCTAAATCATAGTGTTTCCGTAATGTTTAAGTATTTTTGGCTAAATATATTCTTTCTGTTATCTTATACTATTTCTCCTAAATTCTTGTATTTTTGAGAAGTTATCATGTTTCTGGTAAGTTACAATATTTCTGCCAAGTTCTGCTTTGCTATTGTATTTCTGCCAAGTATTATGTTTCCTCTTAAATATTGCAGTTCTGCTAAGTTATTGCATTTTAGCAAAGTTCTTTTGCTTCTGCAAAGTTTTTACAATTTCTACTACTTTTCAGCTTTTTCAGCTAGTTTTTGCAGACAGCTTCAGCTTTAAAGCATCCACACTGCATTTTCGCAGGAAATGCAAATTTTTCTAGTTATTATTATTATTATTCTTGGGACTTCCGTACATTTTTCGCCGTTGAACTACTTCCACAATTTTTGTGCTATTTTCACCGTTCAAATTTTAAACTATTCTGCTACTTTTGCTCTTTTATGCTATATCTTTTGGTATTTTTTGCTATTATACTTTTTAAAATATTAAGCTTTTTTCCTTTAATTTGTCCCATTGAAATGAATGGGAAACTTCCGCAATTCTGCTAAAATTTGCTTGTTTTTGAAACTTAACTACTTCCTCATATTTTCACTTAGAACAACCATTCAAACTTTAAAATGTTCTCCAATTATTGGGCTATTCAGGTATAAATCAGCTTTTTCAAATCTTTTACCGTTTTATTTTTATCCCTCTTAAAGTTTTGAGTTGCAAAATTGTGATTTTTCAGAAAATACATGCGTTGTTATGGTTGCTATGCACTTGGTTCTAAGTGAGACACTGAAGGTTTCGCAGTCTTCTCTTCATGTCCGAACAACTTCTTGCTACTTGCTCAATTTTCACTCAACTTCCACAAATTATACATCAAAACGTAGGTATTTTTGCTGGCTTTCAGAAAATGTCACTATCATTGTTGTGGGATTTATAGAATTTTGGCAAATCTCCTCAGACCAACACAAAGTCGAAAAACTCTCCATAGAAAGTCAATGGAGAATTTGTTCAAAATCACCGCTGGATTTCTCTAATGAGAGGCATTTTCGAATCGTCATATCTCCCCAACGAAGCAAAGTTAAAACATGAGGCTTGTCCCAGTATATCTTCAGACACTCCTGACGCTCACAATTCAAGAATTATTTTCTCACCTATTACCGTTCTGAGATGAGTTAGACTTGTTTGAGGGTAGGAAATTCGTCCTTCGCTCAGATTTCTTCAGATTTCAAACTATGGAAATGAACCACTTTTTTCTCTCGTCATATCTTTTTTTTGGATTTCCACAGAGACCTGAAAATTTCCATGACTGTTCACCAAAGCCTGCTGTCTCTTACGGTGAAAGAATGATATCGATACTCCAAATAGATTTAGAGTTAGAAAGCGTTGTTTGAGCGCAGGTCAAGGCAGTTTTCGCTTGCCTCTACTCAGTTATGGTGCATTACAAGTCAAATATCTTTAATAATTCATATTTTAATGATAAATTGTCAACACTTGAAGATTCCCCCATCTCTTCTGAACAAAACGGTGTAAGAATGACCGTTCTAGCCCCTACGGTTAGGAAATTATGGCCATTTGTTTGGAGGGTAGTCCTCACTATGAGAAATAGACTGCAAAAATCCTGTTTCTCTGCTGTGTGTGTAAAAACGGCTGCACCTGTTTTGGCGGGAAAATGTACACAGCATCTCTGATTGGTGGATTCAAATTCAGCAGCTCCCAGGCTGCTTGACTGACCTGCAAAGTTGCTTCTCTCTCCCTCTGTGTGTGTGTGTGTGTGTGTGTGTATTTCTGCTTTTTATAGGATTTGTGCTTAATATAGTATTTAATATAGTATTTTTTGCTTAATTATAGTATTTCTGCTTTTTATAGTACTTCTGCTTTTTATAGTATTTGTGCTTAATATAGTATTTCTGCTTTTCATAGTATTTCTGCTAAATTATAGTATTTCTGCTCTTTATATTATTTCTGCAAAATTACAGTATTTCTGCTAAATTATAGTACTTCTGCTTTTTATACTATTTCTGCTTTTTATAGTATTTCTGCTAAATTATAGTATATCTGCTTAATATAGTATTTCTGCTTTTTATACTATTTCTGTTTAATATAGTATTTGTGCTTAATATAGCATTTCTGCTAAATTATAGTATTTCTGCTTTTTATAGTATTTCTGCTACATTATAGTATTTCTGTTTTTTATAGTATTTGTGCTTCATATAGTATTTCTACTAAATCATAGTATTTCTGCTAAATTATAGTATTTCTGCTTTTTATAGTATTTCTGCTTTTTATAGGATTTGTGCTTAATATAGTATTTCTGCTAAATTATAGTATTTCTGCTAAATTATAGTGTTTCTGCTACTTCATAGTATTTCTGCTTTTTATAGGATTTGTGCTTAATATAGTATTTCTGCTTTTTATAGTATTTCTGCTTAATACAGTATTTCTGCTTAATATAGTATTTCTGCTTAATATAGTATTTCTGCTAAATTATAGTATTTCTGCTACATTATAGTATTTCTGCTAAATCATATTATTTCTATTATATTATATTTTTCTTTCTAAATATAGCATTTCTGCTATATAATTGTATTTCTGCTATGTTCTAATATTTGTGCTAAACCAGAGTATTTGTGCTAAAACACAGTATTTCTGCCAAATGATAGTATTTCTGCCAAATGATAGTATTTCTGCCAAATGATAGTATTTGTGCTAAAACATAGTATTAATTTAAAATTACAATATTCATAGTTCATCACAGTGTCTCTGGTAAATCACAGTATTTCTGCTATGTTGTACTATTTTTCTAAATCATAGTCTTTCTGTAATGTTTAAGTATTTTTGACTAAATATATTCTTTCTGTTTTCTTATACTATTTCTCCTAAATTCTTGTATATTTGAGAAGTTATCATGTTTCTGGTAAGTTACAATATTTCTGACACGTTCTGCTATGCTATTGTATTTCTGCCAAGTATTATGTTTCCTCTAAGATACTGCAGTTCTGTTAAGTTATTACTTTTTAGCAAAGTTCCTTTGCTTCTGCAAAGTTTTTACAATTTCTGCAACTTTTCAGCTTTTTCAGCTAGTTTTTGCAGACAGCTTCAGCTTTAAAGCATCCACACTGCATTTTCGCAGGAAATGCAAATTTTTCTAGTTATTATTATTATTATTCTTGGGACTTCCGTACGCTTTTCGCCGTTGAACTACTTCCACAATTTTTGTGCTATTTTCACCGTTCAAATTTTAAACTATTCTGCTATTTTTGCTCTTTTATGCTATATCTTTTGGTATTTTTTGCTATTATACTTTTTAAAATATTAAGCTTTTTTCCTTTAATTTGTCCCATTGAAATGAATGGGAAACTTCCGCAATTCTGCTAAAATTTGCTCGTTTTTGAAACTTAACTACTTCCTCATATTTTCACTTAGAACAACCATTCAAACTTTAAAATGTTCTCAAATTATTGGGCTATTCAGGTATAAATCAGCTTTTTCAAATCTTTTACCGTTTTATTTTTATCCCTCTTAAAGTTTTGAGTTGCAAAATTGTGATTTTTCACAAAATACATGCGTTGTTATGGTTGCTATGCACTTGGTTCTAAGTGAGACACTGTAAGTTTCGCAGTCTTCTCTTCATGTCCGAACAACTTCTTGCTACTTGCTCAATTTTCACTCAACTTCCACAAATTATACATCAAAACGTAGGTATTTTTGCTGGCTTTCAGAAACTGTTACTATCATTGTTGTGGGATTTATAGAATTTTGGCAAATCTCCTCAGACCAACACAAAGTCGGAAAACTCTCCATAGAAAGTCAATGGAGAGTTTGTTCAAAATCACCGCTTGATTTCTGTAATGAGAGGCATATTCGAATCGTCATATCTCCTTAACGAAGCGTTGTTAAGACATGAGGCTTGTCCCAGTATATCTTCAGACACTCCTGACGCTCACAAATCAAGAATTTTTTTCTCACCTATTACCATTTGGGCATGAATTACGTTTGTTTGAGGGTAGGAAATTCGTCCTTCGCTCAGATTTCTTCAGATTTCAAACTCTGGAAATGAACCACTTTTTTCTCTCGTCATATCTTTTTGATAGATTTCCACAGAGACCTGAAAATTTCCATGCCTGTTCACCAAAGCCTGCTGTCTCTTACGGTGAAAGAATGATATCGATACTCCAAATAGATTTAGAGTTAGAAAGTGTTGTTTGAGGGCAAGTCAAGGCAGTTTTCGCTTAGCCTCTACTCAGTTATGGTGCATTACAAGTCAAATATCTTTAATAATTCATATTTTAATGATAAATTGTCAACACTTGAAGATTCCCCCATCTCTTCTGAACAAAACGGTGTAAGAATGACCGTTCTAGCCCCTACGGTTAGGAAACTATGGCCATTTGTTTGAGTTTAGTCCTCACTATGAGAAATAGACTGCAAAAATCCTGTCTCTCTGCTGCATGTGTAAAAACGGCTGCACCTGTTTTGGCGGGAAAAAGTACACAGCCTCTCTGATTGGTGGATTCAAATTTAGCAGCTCCCAGGCTGCTTGAATGGCCTAAAAACTTGCTTCTCTCTCTTTCTGTGTTGTGTTATAGTATTTCTAAATTATAGTATTTCTGCTTTTTGTAGTTTTTCTGCTTTTTATAGGATTTGTGCTTAATATAATATTTCTGCTAAATTATAGTATTTCTGCTTTTTATATTATTTCTGCTAAGTTATAGTATTTCTGCTTTTTATAGTATTTCTGCTTTTTATAGTATTTCTGCTTAATATAGTATTTCTGCTTTTTATAGTATTTGTGCTTAATATAGTATTTCTGCTTTTTATAGTATTTCTGCTTTTTATATGATTTCTGCTTTTTATAGGATTTCTGCTTAATATAGTATTTCTGCTAAATTATAGTATTTCTGCTTTTTATAGTATTTCTGCTAAATTATAGTATTTCTGCTTTTTATAGGATTTGTGCTTAATATAGTATTTCTGCTTTTTATAGGATTTGTGCTTAATATTGTATTTCTGCTTTTTATAGTATTTCTGCTTTTTATAGTATTTGTGCTTAATATAGTATTTCTGCTAAATTATAGTATTTCTGCTTTTTATAGTATTTGTGCTATAACATAGTATTTCTACTAAATGTAGTATTTATGCTTAATCATACTATTTCTATATATTACTGCCAGGTCCCCAGGCAGCCAATCCTCTGTGAGGACAGACATTCAAATTTACAAATCAGAGCCTAAACGGCTTCTCAGCCAGCCAATCATATCTGAGGGCTCAGGCATTCAAATTTGCATATTGGGGCCTTCACGGCTTGTAAGCCAGCCAATCATATCTGAGGTCTGCCGTTTCTTCTCTCGTCATATCTCAGCAACGGATGTACAAAGAGCAATGAAAATCGCAGTCAAAGTACACCAAAGTCCGCTGATTGACCCAGTAAAAGAATTATGCTTCTAGTCCACCTAGTTTTTGAGTTACACGACGTTTTGTAACTCCAAAAAACGGCGTTTTTTTGCCTTTCACCGCGATCTAGTTCTGACTGCTCATGACCCTGTTTTCCAGTCACCTGCTCTCTGCCCCAGTGGTGCAGTTGGTAGTGACACGGGTCTACAAGCCAAAGGTTGTGGGTTCAATCCTACCTTGGTCAACATGTTTTTTTTCCCTACAAATTAATACACTATCACAGACAAGTAATTCATATTCATCATTTATTACAATTCTGCAAACTTTTATCATTTTACCAGCTTTTCTAATATGGACCTCACATTCTTGTTAACACTCCATGGCACAAATACTGTTCCCTTTAGGCTCTGTGTATGTGTGTGTATCAATATTTCTCCCATTTTAAAGTATTACTCCTCCATAATTGTATTTCTGTTAAATCAAAGTACTTTTACTACATCTTAGTACTTCTGCTCAATCATAGTATTTCTGCTAAATCATAGTATTTTTGCCAAATCATGGTTTTTGTGCCAAATCATAACATTTGTGTTATGTTATAGTATTACTACTAAGTGGAGGAATTTCTGTCATGTTACAGTATATGTGCTGATTACAGTATTTCTGCTAAATCATAGTAGTTCTACTATATTATATTTTTCTTTCTAAATATAGCATTTCTGCTATATAATTGTATTTCTGCTATGTTATAATATTTGTGCTAAACCAGAGTATTTGTGCTGAAACATAGTATTTCTGCCAAATGATAGTATTTCTGTCAAATTATAGTATTTGTGCTAAAACATAGTATTAATTTAAAATTACAATATTCATAGTTAATCACAGTGTCTCTGGTAAATCACAGTATTCCTGCTATGTTGTACTATTTTTGTAAAACATAGTGTTTCTGTAATGTTAAAGTATTTTGGGGTAAATATATTCTTTCTGTTATCTTATACTATTTCTCCTAAATTCTTGTATATTTGAGAAGTTATCATGTTTCTGGTAAGTTACAATATTTCTGCCAAGTTCTGCTATGCTATTGTATTTCTGCCAAGTATTATGTTTCCTCTAAGATATTGCAGTTCTGCTAAGTTATTACTTTTTAGCAAAGTTCCTTTGCTTCTGCAAAGTTTTTACAATTTCTGCAACTTTTCAGCTTTTTCAGCTAGTTTTTGCAGACAGCTTCAGCTTTAAAGCATCCACACTGCATTTTCGCAGGAAATGCAAATTTTTCTAGTTGTGTGGATGCTTTAAGGCATCCACACTATTGTTTTCCTGTTTCTCTTTATTCTTTATTATTATTATTCTTAGGACTTCCGTACGTTTTTCGCCGTTTAACTACTTCCACAATTTTTGTGCTATTTTCACCATTCAAATTTTAAACTATTCTGCTATTTCTGCTAATGTGTGCTATATCTTTTGGTATTTTTCACTATTATACTTTTTAAAATATTAAGCTTTTTTCCTTTAATTTGTCCCATTGAAATGAATGGGAAACTTCTGCAATTCTGCTAAAATTTGCTTGTTTTTGAAACTTAACTACTTCCTCATATTTTCACTTAGAACAACCATTCAAACTTTAAAATGTTCTCAAATTATTGGGCTATTCAGCTATAAATCAGCTTTTTCAAATCTTTTACCGTTTTATTTTTATCCCTCTTAAAGTTTTGAGTTGCAAAATTGTGATTTTTCACAAAATACATGCGTTGTTATGGTTGCTATGCACTTGGCTTTCAGCGTTCCACTGTAGGTTTCGCAGTCTTCTCTTCATGTCCGAACAACTTCTTGCTACTTGCTCAATTTTCACTCAACTTCCACAAATTATACATCAAAACGTAGGTATTTTTGCTGGCTTTCAGAAAATGTCACCATCATTTTTGTGAGATTTATAGAATTTTGGCAAATCTCCTCAGACCAACACAAAGTCGGAAAACTCTCCATAGAAAGTCAATGGAGAGTTTGTTCAAAATCACCGCTTGATTTCTGTAATGAGAGGCATTTTCGAATCGTCATATCTCCTTAACGAAGCAAAGTTAAAACATGAGGCTTGTCCCAGTATATCTTCAGACACTCCTGACGCTCACAATTCAAGAATTTTTTTCTCACCTATTACCATTTGGCCATGAATTACGTTTGTTTGAGGGTAGGAAATTCGTCCTTTGCTCAGATTTCTTCAGCTTTCAAACTCTGGAAATGAGGCAATTTTTTCTCTCGTCATATCTTTTTTTTGGATTTCCACAGAGACCTGAAGATTTCCATGACTGTTCACCAAAGCCTGCTGTCTCTTACGGTGAAAGAATGATATCGATACTCCAAATAGATTTAGAGTTAGAAAGCGTTGTTTGAGGGCAAGTCAAGGCAGTTTTCGCTTCGCCTCTACTCAGTTATGGTGCATTAGAAGTCAAATATCTTTAATAATTCATATTTTAATGATAAATTGTCAACACTTGAAGATTCCCCCATCTCTTCTGAACAAAACGGTGTAAGAATGACCGTTCTAGCCCCTACGGTTAGGAAATTATGGTCATTTGTTTGAGTTTAGTCCTCACTATGAGAAATAGACTGCAAAAATCCTGCCTCTCTGCTACGTGTGTAAAAATGGCTGCACCTGTTTTGGCGGGAAAAAGTAGACAGCCTCTCTGATTGGTGGATTCAAATTTAGCAGCTCCCAGGCTGCTTGACTGACCTACAAACTTGCTTCTCTCTCTTTCTGTGTGTGTGTTTGTGTGTGTGTGTGTGTGTGTGTGTGACAGAGAGAGAGAGAGAGAGAGAGAAAGAGAGAGAGAGAGAGAAAGCCTTTTAATATAGTATTTGTGCTTAATATAGTATTTCTGCTAAATTATAGTATTTCTGCTTTTTATAGTATTTCTGCTTTTTATAGTATTTCTGCTAAATTATAGTATTTGTGCTTAATATAGTATTTGGGCTTAATATAGTATTTCTGCTAAATTATAGTATTTCTGCTTTTTATAGGATTTGTGCTTAATATAGTATTTCTGCTAAATTATAGTATTTCTTCTAAATTATAGTATTTCTGCTTTTTATAGGATTTCTGCTTTTTATAGTATTTCTGCTTTTTATAGTATTTCTGCTTTTAATAGTGCTTGTGCTTTTTATAGTATTTGTGCTTAATATAGTATTTGTGCTTAATATAGTATTTCTGCTAAATTATAGTATTTCTGCTTTTTATAGTATTTGTGCTAAATGATAGTATTTCTGCTTTTTATAGTATTTCTGCTAAATTATAGTATTTCTGCATTTTATAGTATTTCTGCATTTTATAGGATTTGTGCTTAATATAGTATTTCTGCTTAATATAGTATTTCTGCTAAATTATAGTATTTCTGCTTTTTATAGTATTTCTGCATTTTATAGGATTTGTGCTTAATATAGTATTTCTGCTAAATTATAGTATTTCTGCTTAATATAGTATTTCTGCTAAATTATAGTATTTCTGCTTTTTATAGTATTTCTGCATTTTATAGGATTTGTGCTTAATATAGTATTTCTGCTTAATATAGTATTTCTGCTAAATTATAGTATTTCTGCTAAATTATAGTATTTCTGCTTTTTATAGGATTTCTGCTTTTTATAGTATTTCTGCTTTTTATAGTATTTGTGCTTTTTATAGTATTTCTGCTTAATATAGTATTTGTGCTTAATATAGTATTTCTGCTAAATTATAGTATTTCTGCTTTTTATAGGATTTGTGCTTAATATATGTCAGGGTTCTGGGTCTGAGCAACCCAGGATCCCTGAGCAGTTATGGACTAGTTATATCTTATGTATTTTTGGTGTTACTTCCCCTTTTGCTCTATGCTTGTACATATGTGGAGACGCTTGTTAAATTCCCCTGGTTGGTGGACTCCCTCAATCCAGTTGTCCTGGACTTCCTGCTTTCCACCCTCCACCTCCACTCTCCTCCTCAGGGTGCTCACCGGCCCGGACCGCTGGTGGATTCACAGCCTGAGATGCCGGCCCCGACGTCTACACGGAAACGACGTTCGCGCCGCCGGCTTTCCTCACCGCAGCCTAATCCACGAACTTCTCAAGAGTCGGCTGTGGTGAGTAGTACGGACAATTTTCCATTTCCCTCACCATCTGTGTTTGTGTCTGCAGTGGACGAGCCGACAGCGCAGGTAACATCACCTCGGTCAGAGGTCTCCACACCACTCGCTGCTTCAACATCTGCAGCTGTGGCACCGCCGTCATCTCATCCGCCTGCAGTCACCCTTCTGCCATCTTCTTCACCGGCTGCTACGTCGCCACCCGGACCTGCCCTGCCCGAGCAGGAGCTCGGCGAGCCGGAGGAGCTCGCACTGCCCGAGCAGGAGCTCGGCGAGCCGGAGGAGCTCGCCCTGCCCGAGCAGGAGCTCGGCGAGCCGGAGGAGTTTGGCGAGCAGGAGCTCGGCGAGCAGGTGGAGCCAGCGCCGCTGCCGGAGGAGCTCGGCGAGCCGGTGGAGCCAGCGCCGCTGCTCGGCGAGCAGGAGAAGCCAGCGCCGCTGCTCGGCGAGCAGGAGAAGCCAGCGCCGCTGCTCGGCGAGCAGGTGCAGCCCGCGCCGGAGCTCGGCGAGCGGGAGGAGCCGCAGTCGGGGGAGCTCAGCGAGCAGGAGAGCGACGAGCAGGAGACCCCGCGCTGCCACCGAAGGAGCTCGGAGGTCCGGAGAGACCCGCTCAGCCAGAACTGGAGGTCAGTGTGCCGGAGGGACCTCCACGCCATCCATGTCCAGCGCATCCACGTCAGCGACCAGCGCTTCATAGGCCATGTGCCACTCCTCGCTGTTGCTCACCGGAGCAGCGCCGCCGCCACTGGACCCGGGGCGGGCCGCCTGGGGAGCAGCGCCGCCGCCACTGGATCCGGGGCAGGCCACCGGAACCGCTTTGCCGCTACTGCCGGACCTCTGGCAGGCCGCCGGATGTACGGCGCCGCCACCTCTGGACGCGTGGCAAGCCACCGGAGCTGCAGTTTCGCCGCCACTTTATCAGTGGCAGGCCCTCGGGACTGTTTTGCCGCTGCTGCCGGACACATGGCCGCCCGCCGGAGCTGCAACGCTGCCCCCACAGGACTCGAGGTCGGCCGCCTGAAGCGTCCTACTGCCATCACGGGACCCGAGGTAGGCCGCCTGAGACTGTTTTGTGGCGTTTTTCTTTTTTTTTCGCCGCTGCGGGATGCGTGGTCTGACTTTGGGACTGTGACCTGGGAGGGTTTGTTGTTTGTTGTTTTTGCTTGTTTTGGTTCTGGCCCTCCGTCTTGGACCCCCCGCCAACCGCCCTGGGTTGGTTGTGGTTTTGTTTTTGTTTTGGGGTCGTCGGGTGCCGACCCTTAGAGAGGGGGTACTGTCAGGGTTCTGGGTCTGAGCTTGGTTAGTGTGTGTGTATGCCCGCGATTGTATGTGTCCTGACGGCTGCTTCTATTGTGTCCCCAGGAGAGGGGTGGAGTGCCAGACAGCAGCCAGCACGGGGAGTGCTGAGACACGGGAGCGGAGAGCACAAACACTGGGAGAAGACACGACACGGGAGTCTGGGGAAAGCACGGGAATTTATTGTTGTTATTTCCACACACTGTAAATAAACGCACTGTTTATACACAGAGCACCGCGCCTGGGTCCTCCTTCCCCACACCCCCCACGGTTTGCCATGCCATACCGTGACAATATAGTATTTGTGCTTAATATAGTATTTGTGCTTAATATAGTATTTCTGCTAAATTATAGTATTTCTACTATATTATATTTTTCTTTCTAAATATAGCATTTCTGCTATATAATTGTATTTCTGCTATGTTATAATATTTGTGCTAAACCAGAGTATTTGTGCTGAAACATAGTATTTCTGTCAAATTATAGTATTTCTGCTTTTTATTGTATTTCTGCTTTTTATAGGATTTGTGCTTAATAAAGTATTTGTGCTTAATATAGTATTTGTGCGCAGTAGCGGTTTTTGATACGGGCGACACGGGCTGTTGCCCGGGGCGGCATAACGGGCATCGGCAAAAAAAAATAAAAAATTGCTCGTACTCATGCTACCCCACATCAGCCAGCGCATATTGGGAATGTCATAGGCACCGATCGGTTTTCTATCGCTCATTTGCTGGGAGTAAGGACGCCCTCCGTTTGTGAGGTGCGCCTGCTGCTTGCGGCACAGGGAGGAGAGGGCGGGGCAGCGGGGGATTCTCTGGCTGGCTGGAGCGGCATCTAATAACCAACTCGCAAAATAATAATAATAAAAACAAAACAACAAACACGAAAATACCAGACATTATGATACAGACTTATAATTTGCGCCAATGTTTTTTCGAAATTCTATACGCGAAAAGTGAGCGCGAGAGCCCTCGGTATGCCTGCTCGCTGCTGAAGTCAAAGTAAACTTTATTGTCATCTCCGCCACATACAGTCCAGTATATAGAGAGACGAGATGACCAGTTACAGCAGTGCAAGTAAACAAACAATAAATATAAGAAGAGTAAGAAAATCAATAACATCAATAACAATTGAAAATTTATAATTTACAGTTTGATTATTTAAAGTCTTACACACAACCCATCGAAAGGGGAGGGGGGCCTGCTGCTTCCAAATAGAACACATTTCATTCATAATGTTGTAAATCCAAGCCCATTATGTATTCATGATTTGAATCCTGGGTTGTGTGAAATCCCAGAAATAAACCCTAGACAAAGTGAATCTGTGAACTAAGGTGTAGGTCTATTAGGTTATGTTGTGGCGATCCTCGAGTTGGGGGATTTGTGTTCATACTGGAGTGCAAAATTAAAACCAATGTAAGATGGACAAGAAAAGTTCAAAGCCATCAGGTCCTCAGTTTAGAAAAAATAGAAAAGAAGAGGAGGAGAAACAAGCAAAAGATGCAGGTAAGCAGATGTGTCATTGGATAATGGCAGGTCATCCTGAAACAATCAGGATCAGAATCAGAATACTTTATTAATAATGAATAATAATAATAATAATGGATTGGATTTATATAGCGCTTATCAAGGCACCCAAAGCGCTTTACAATGGCACTATTCATTCACTCTCGCATTAACACACTGGTGGAGGCAAGCTACGGTTGTAGCCACAGCTGCCCTGGGGTTATGTATGGTATGGTTCCGACAACAGTTTTATGTTAATGTATAATCCTTAATATGTTTTATATGTGTGTGTGTGTGTGTGTGGGGGGGGGGGTGGGGGGTGGGGGGGTGGAAGGAGGGCGCCAGAGGGAGTGTTCGCCCGGGGCGCCAAACAGGCTAGGACCGCCACTGTTTGTGCGTTTTATAGTATTTCTGCCTTTTATATTATTTGTGCTTAATATAGTATTTGTGCGTTTTATAGTATTTCTGCTTTTTATAGTATTCTGTCTGGTGAACTCTATCACCAGCTCTTTGGTGTTGGTGTTCAGGAGAAGAGCCTTCTAATAATATTTATTCAACTTATAGAATTAAAGTTCTGCTAGTTTTTTTCTGTAGCAAATAAATATTGTATAAAATATTTAACATTTTTAATGTTTACAATGCCCATTGTGTGTAATACTGTAATTTCCTACTACCCGTGAACGCCTCATCTTTTACCTGACTGGCTGACATCCGCCTCTCTGCACACTTTGTTGAGTCCGCTCTCGGTAAGTGCTGCTGTTCTGCTTCTCCTCTCCTCTCCTAAATGTCTATACTCTGTTTGCGCGATTTAACGAGTTCTTGTTGGTGATTTATAAAGCCAGCCGAGGTATAACTCATATTAAAGTAACACAATGGTTGCTTTTTAGTGGAGAATTGTCATTTTTGTATGTAAAAGCAGTGTTTGATGAGCTAACGCTAACAACCCAATGCTAACCCCTAGCGCTCTTATGAGCCCAGTGTGAAATGAAGATAATTCATTTGACTGTAAACCACGGTTATTGTGTTGTTTTATTAATTACATTTGGTGTGTTCCTGTTTTTCAGTCTGTTAAATAAGGTGCAGTTAGCTCTCTTCACAAATCAGTTGGTTAAAACAGCCTCATTCTTTAGGCTGTAACGTTTTTAACGAACCCTATAGATTCAGTTTCGGCTGTCGGCAAGATCAAAGGAGCCATTTTACCGCCTTTGACCGAACACGGGAGAAAAAGAGTCACCTTTGTCCAGGTCTTGTGGGTTAATTAAGAGAAAGGAGGGAGGGAGAAACTGACGATTAAACATAGGCTATGTCCCCACATACAGGGGTATTTTTGAAAACTGAGATTTTCCGTTTTCGTTTTAAAAAACAATCCCGTCCACACGTAAATGCAGAAATGAAGGAAAACGCTGCTGGCAACATGCCAAAGCAACAGATGGCGATATATTCCTAACCTGTAGAAATGTTGGCCAATCAGAAGTCTAGAAGCCTCGGTGGGAAATGGCAAACAAAGATGGGGCATAAAAGCAGAACCGAGTCATATGTGTGGGGGGACAGTAACTGTGTGTATATGTAAGCATTTAAACACTGCAGCGAGTACAATTAACAGTATTGTAGAAATGCATTTCACCGAAATAATAACGTGGCGCACAGTGTGACGTCAAAAAAAGGCGCTGCTGCGTTTTCTCCGTTTTCCTGTCCACACATAAATGCAAAAATGGAGTTTTCAAAAATATTCTGGCAAGCGTTTTTAGAAATCTCTGTTTTCAGTCACCGAAAACGCCGTTTAAGTGTGGACGAAAGGTGCAAACGCATAGAAAAATCTCCGTTTTCAAAAGTACCCGTGTACATGTGGACATAGCCCAAGAATAATAGGAACACCTAAACAGGAGACTTTAATTTGTAAGAACTGTTTAACAAAGGCTTGTTTGTGCCAACCTAAATCTGCAGCACAGTTTAAATTCTCACTTTGTGGAAAATTAATGAAATAAACATCAGCCCACCTTCACATAAATAAAATATGGCAGTATATTATTATTAGTATGGTACATAGATATTTATTTTAAAACTACAGCATATTTAATGATACTATGTGCAGTTGATAATATTTTAGGAAGTTGAATTTGAATGCAGACCACCTTAAACATTAAAGCCTTAAAAATATATCGTGCAGTTTTTCATGTATGAGTGTTATTGCAATCTTAAATGAGATGTAGACCAAAGAAAACAGAGGAGAGTTGTTGTTTGTATTCCAGCTGTAGTAAACAAAGAAGTTTAGTGAATCTTTTTGACAACAGAGAGTGATGCAGTATTGATGCTAATTTGAGTTTTCTGATCCTGTATTTTTGCTCGTTGTCTTTTGTTACACAGAGTGAAATAGAAGCTTGGTTTTGCCTGTGCTGGTAAGTAAACAGTGATTGTAACTGAAGCAATATGAAATTGGGATTGTGTAACATGTTTAGAAATTTACATACAATAGTTTGGCTTTTTGTGATATCTTGCCATTTGCTCAGTGACAAAAACACATTTAGGATTTATAAGCAGTAAAGCCCCCCCACTAGACCTCTGAGTGTCCCTAAAAATGTCCCTGAAGTTTAATAGGCCATTTATGTCTAATTTTAATTTTAAAGGCTTATCAAAGCATTTCTGTAGTAATTAATGTTTTTATTACACATGTTAAGGCCATTTGAGACTCTGCAATTAAATTTTGCCCTCTTTAGACTAAAATGAGTTCATTTTGTCTGAGGTACAGTGCTGGGAAAAGTCTTTCTTCCTTGCAGATTTATTTTGTTCATGCTTTTTTGTCACATGTTTCAAATCATCTAACAGGGATGATATGAATAAATACAAAAAAGCATTTTTAAAGTGATGATTTCACGTATGAAGCAGAGAAAACCAAACCAGAGCTATCTGTTCTAATGTGAGAACATGCTGGTCTCTAATACCCAGCTGTGGAAGCCCTGATACGAAGAACTACCATCAAGCATTTATAGTATCAAGTATCATTTGTGATTGTTGCATGCTTTGAAACTATGATGTTATCATTTGATCAAGTGTGCAGTGCGAGCAAATCATTGCTTGTGGTATCTGCTGTGTTATGTAATAGCACCAAAGTATTAGAGCTTTACGTTAATGAGGAATTTTTGTGGCTTACTGCAGATGGATAAAACGACACATCACTTTAGTAAAGACAGAAATCTTTAATAAGGTGCAGAAAGAGAAGATGGGGTGTTTATAGTAAAGCTGTTGTAAACAAAGAATTTAACAGATTCTTTTTCACTACAGATTGTGATGCAGTATTGACTCTGATGCTGATTTCAGTTGCCTGATTCTGTATTTTTGTTCTTTTGTTACACAGAGTGAAACAGAACTTCGGTTTTGCCTTTGCTGGTAAGTAAGCAGCAATTGTAACTGCAGTAATATGACATTGTCACTGTGTAACATGTTTAGCAGCTTACCTAACGTAGTTTGGTTTTTGTGACATTACCATTTACTGATGGGAAAAAACAAATGGTCAGAATTTATACCTTGTAGCAGCAAAGGCCCCACACATGACCTCTGACTGTCCCTGAAGTTTAACAGGCCATTTATGTCTGATTTTTATGTTTGAACACAAACAACTGTTTTTATACAGTTGTTATACAGTATATTTATACAGAACACGAACAACTGTTTTTATACAGTTGTTCGTGTTCTCCGTTTGTTTGTGGATTTACGTAGCAGACACAACTATGAACGCATTTTAGGTGAGTTAGTGTAAGTGGTAGCTTAAACACTTAAGAGCACCACAGTTGTTGATTTATATCTTCACTCATATTCTGCTTATGTATTACATTAAAGTCAGACCACTATAGAAGTATTTTTGCCTGAGTGAATAGAAGTGGTAGGTTAAACATTTAAGCAATAATAAAAAAAACTAAGAGAACCAGAGTTGTGAGTAGGCAATGTTGTGTATGTTAAAGCCTGTGTGTAATTTATATACACTAAGTTTAAATTAGTTTCTTAATAATTTGCTTGATACAATGTGTTTGAAAATTATATATAAAAGGGAAATATTGCAAAATACAAAAAGATTCCTGCCAACAGGTACAATGGAAGGACTTTTTATTATAATTTTTAAGAAATTTTAATTGCAAAAATGGTGTGCCACTGTTGTTACTATGACATGTCAAAATTTACATGTATTTTAGGATTTCAATATTCAGATCAGAACTAAAACCTGATGAGGTTTTCCGTTGATTATAATTTTTTTTGTTTGTTTGTTTGTTTTTAAATGGTATTCAACATTTTTCATCTGAAATGAGGTTAACAGTTGTGGTTTTTTTCACACTTTATTAAGCACTGACTTGTGATAGAAAATGATGGAGCTAAAAAGCCATAATCTGTACCAACAAATATTGCTGCCTCTTCTTTGCACTTCTGTAGTATGCATGCCTTTATTACACATGTTATTGCCATGTGAGACTCTGTAACTAAAGTTTGTCCTCTTTAGACTACAGTGAGTTCATAAAGGCTTGAAGAAATTGAGGATTTCACTAGTTATTTCACGTCACAGTAAATTGGATTGTGTGTGAAGAGGTTCAACAGTGTAAGTCATTAAACAGTGATCTGATGTGTTGTTTCCTTTCTCTAGGATACTGATCTGATCGTCTCAAGTCTGGTAAGTAAAGGTTTTGTCTGCGGTACAGTGCTGAGAAAGGTCTTTCTTCCTTGCAGATTTATTTTGTTTATGCTTTTTTCACATGTTTCAAATCATCTAACAAGGATGACCTGGATAAATACAAAAAGCAGTTTTAAAGTGATGATTTCATTTTTGAACCAGAACAACCTGGTCTAATGTAAAAACATGTTGGTCTCTAATACCCAGCTGTGGATGCCCTGATAGCAACAATTACCATCAAGCATTTACAGTAACTGGTAATGACTGGTTTACATCACTGGGGGATTTTGGTCCACTATAATTTCAGAATTGTCTTAATTAGATCCAAACAGGACAGGCAAAAAAAGAAAAGGAAAAAGTCGTAATTAAGGCCCAATATAGGGTTTTCAAGTCATACCAAGTATCTTAATTTCATTAAAGTCCAGACTGATTAGTTTACACCAAGAGTTTTGTTTCATTCATTCAATTGGACTTGCTTGTGTGCTTCAGATCAATTTCCTGCTGCAAATCCTAAGTGTGATTAAACTTAAGCTCAGGACCTGATGAGTTGATGGTCCTGAAGGTCCTGAAGTAGTAAAGGAACTCTGGGACATCACAGTAACAGCACCATGTTTGACTTTAATGCTGGTGTTTTTCTCTCACTATAGATGATTCAGTTTAGTGCAGTTAGTCAGCACAGCTCTTGGTTATCATCGAGATATTATTAGGCAACTTGTTTTTGCCTGTTCAGCTACAACATCTGTGAGGGTTTTTGTTTCTGGGGTCTCCAAATCCTTAGAAATCTCTTAGTAAACCTTTACAGAACTATATCTGTTTCACATTAGAGCAGCTCACGACTAGCAGTTTAGAGACAATTTCTGTATTCACATAGGGCAGGGGTCTCAAACTCCACTCTTCAAGGGCCAGTGTCCTGAAGCTTTTCCACGTGTCCCTGTTACAAAACACCTGAATAACATTTGTAGGTCATTAGTAAGAGTATAGAATTTGACTGTATGCTGAAGTGGCATCCCCTAAGACTACTAAAATTTAAGTAATTTAAGTGTTTGGAAAAATGTACTTCTAAAAGTACTTTCATTACATCATGTTCATTCACTCATGAGCTGCTATAAAATGAATCAAATGGCTGAATTACCACCTCAGCATGTAGTCAAGTTCTGTAGAGGTTTGCTAATGACCTACTAATGTTATTCAGGTGTGTTGCAACAGGGACACAGAAATGTTTCTGGACACCAGGCCTTAAGGACCAGAGTTTGAGACCACTGGTGGTAGGGCATTGTGGATTTCAAAAGCTTCTTCCCTTAAATCACTGCCTGAAAACTGCTTTTTGTAATTTGTCATAATGACTTGCAAAATATAGGTGGGATGAAAACATAAACATAAGAAATTTTATAGTGGCCTGATATTTTTATCAAGGCTGTTTTTTGAAAATAATCCTGGCCTAATTTACAAAAGATGAACTGTGTCTGAAAGTCATGTTTGTTTGTTTCTTTGTTTGTTTAAGAAATGTGGGAATCTCCAGCAAAGATCTTACATGCAACAGCTCAGATACAGCACTCATTTCTGTTCTTTTTATCATGAAATGATCTACAAAGAAATTATCATCATACTAAATTTTGCTAATTAGGCCTTAATATCAGCTATGATAAGTTTATCATAGATTTAGGGGAGTGCTTATTGCTGTGTGTCAAACATGCCCCAAATGTGACTGAAATATGTAGAAACTGCTGCGTAGAAACTAGCTGTCTCCAAATTTCTCATTTTGCCAAAATTCATACAGAGTAAATGGTTTACTTTTATGTTAATGGAACCCCAGATATTATGATATACTGTTGTCCCAAGCAAGTACACACAGACACAGGGATTTGAGAATTTTGGGGATTAAGGCACGTTTTATGTGGGATAAATGTAAGTTGAGTGGATCTGAAGTGTTTAAAGCAGGTGGCCTGAAACTGTCTGCTCTAACCTCAGTGTGTTGGTTTTGTTGGACCATATAATATTTACAGTAAGTGATTGTAGCAGCACATCTTGGTGTAAGTTTATAGACTTAGTTTATTGTTGTTAGTTTATTGTTTATTGTTGTAAAATACAGAACAATACACTCACTTTTTCAGTTCACTCCTCATCCACAAATCCATCAACTCTTCATGGGTTGATCAGTTTGAAATCTGCTTCATAAGCATGTCTCTTAGCACGTGCCAGGTCCTTGTACACACACCATAATGTTATGTTGAAGCACCGTAGAAATTACTCTGCGAGGGTCCTGACTATGGTAGCCATAATGCTCTGACAATACATCAAGCAGCGCAGCTTTGTAGCTTACAGAAGTCTTACTAAAATATTTGACAGAATTTTGAGCGCTGTGTACCACAGAAACCCCGTTCGAGGTCAGTAAGCATAACCAGAATCAATACACTAGGCACATTGTATATTTTTGAGAAAATGACAGGATTTTAGGTGTGCCATATAGTCTGAAGAATATGGTAAATCCAAGCATATTGGAAATACGACTAATTCCAGGCCTTTTGTGTCTTACAGGTGACCTGCTGCAGAAGATCCTCTCTCTCTATCATTATAAGCAATTCTGTCCATCCTATCACTCTCCCGACTCTATCTAATTTGACAGCCATTCTATCTTGTATCCCTCTATCTCTACTGCTCTATCTAATTTGACAGCCATTCTATCTTGTATCCCTCTATCCCTACTGCTCTATCTAATTTGACAGCCATTCCATCTTGTATCCCTCTATCTCTACTGCTCTATCTAATTTGAGAATCCCAGTTTTGAGAATCCAAGTTTTCAGAAATCCAAGTTACCAGTACTTGATCTATCTGTTACAGAATTCTGAGAGATCTCTGCTCTTACTGCTCCTTCTTTCCTGTCATTAAACTCTCACATTCAGTCATTTTGCTACAGTAGTAGAATTACAGTACAGTAGAACTTATAGTAGAAACTACTTACACAGCCCTACATTTGTCATTTTAATTTTGCATTAGACTTTGGAATTAACACTGCTAGTTTGGCTTACTTTGATCAATTATATAAAATATCACCTTTTTAAAAGTTTATTTGTAATAAGACAATCTGGTTATTTTGTAATACATACATTCAGATAAATAATAAATTAGATCCAAATACATTTTTCTAGTCTGTCTCATTGGCTATAACATTTGACTGCAAGTTTATAGTATTATTATTTAAGGACAAACCCATTTTGTCACTCAGTGTAAGTATTCAGTTAGTATTGTCATCGAGAAGCGCCTGAGGACCCAGACTTCCTGTTTCCTGACTGCTGCAGAACATCCAGCTGAAGAATCCTCATCGCCAGTCATCTTATCACCACACCACCAAAGCTCCATATATTTGATTTAAATTTTAGATATCTGAAAGATTTACATAAACTCCCTAAGAGCTAAGACTTTTATTATAGCCTGTTGATTTTTGAGATTTATTCTGCATATCATTTTACAGAAGTTGTATTTATTTACCAGTCTGGTTAAAAATATATAAGAAGTAAAATTATACCGTTTCTAAAAGAGCTACAATAAAACGGACCAAATTGTTTCCAGAGAACATTGAATTTCCTTTATTTTGAGTTTGGAGTACAAATCAGCTTTTTAACATCTGTTTATATATTCATAAAAAACATTTTAAAGTAGTATAATAGTACATTTCTCAGATTTAACAGTAACTTCAGGAGTTATACGTTTTTCTGTGTTTCAAGGTTGAGTTTTGTTTATATTTGTGTATAACCACATATAAGCTCCAGGTTGTACTTCAGCAAAATGCCAAGAAAAGGTCAAAGGTCGCAGTCCCAGAAGCTTAGACGTCAGAAGGAGAAAGAACAGGTGAATGTTTCTCAGAGCAGTGAGCAGGTAAAGGTGTGTGTTTCAACTTTTCCCAGCACAGAAGTGCAGAGCAGTGTTCAGACAGCCACAGTGTCTTATGCAGATGTGGTAAAGAGAGGTGTTCCCTCAGTGTCTGTCCCAGAGCCTGAAGTTATGCAGGTAATCCATATTGAACCCCAGGTAACTGTACAAACACAGCATGATGGTCCAGGACCGTCTCATGTAGAAGTTACAAACACTGAAAGTCATCCACGAGTGAGTAGTATCTGTGCATCCCGAAGCCAGGCCTCTCCTAAGTATGGAAAGTACCGGAATCAGCAATGCATGGCTAACAGTTTGATTTTCCTGTCATTCTTACACGAGGATGAATTCATTACCAGAGCAGATCTTAACCGTGTGTTGGACAAAGGCCATGCAGTGTACTCAGATGCCAGAAAGAGGTTTGTGAACAGCGTGTTTCTAGCCTGTGATGAGCTTCCCTCAGTGGTCACCAGCCGCAGACAAGAGTATCAAGTGGACATGTCTCAGTTTGCTCATTATGGCACATTCGATGGTACAGATCATCTTCCGAGCCTTGAACAGGGACTACAGTGTTTGGTTTCAGACATTCGTTACGCTTTGCTAGTCATGGGAGGAACAGTCATCGCAGTTTGCAGGCTGACTTCTGGTGAATATGCATATTTTGACCCTCACCCACGTAAGTCTACAGGAATGCCATTGTCGCTAAGTGTAAGTGGTGGAACTGCAGTTATGTTGAAATTCACACGTCTTAACGACATGATTGACAGGATCAAACGTTTGTATCGAATGTTTAGCATCGCACCAACCTGCACTTATGAGCTACAGCCCATCGAGTTTCACAGTGAAAACGCTGCTGACAAAAGAGATGCTAATCAAACCACCGAAAACAGACAAACAGCTACAAGTGCTCCAGGACCAGCTTTAAATGAACGTGTTCATGAATTAAAGTCCGAAATATACACTGAGCAGACACGGAAACCTGTGATTAAGAATTTAACCAGTGAAGTAATGTCACCCAGAGCTGATTCTTCAAATGAGACAGCTGCTCCTGGAAAAAACCATCATCCTTCTGATTATTTTGAAAAGGAAACCTCTGCATCTTCTGTGAGAGAAACTCCGGTAACACCAGATTCTGTTCCTCAGAATGATTCAAGCACTGCCTCCTGTTCAACTAAGATAACAGAGGAACTCTCAGATAAACTGCTGAAATATAGTAAACAGCAAAGGCAAAAAATGAGGAGAAGATTATTGACCCAACAAAAAGTACCACAACGAAAGGAAAATCAGAAGACGAAAGAAAGGCAGATGTACAGGTTTGATGAAAGCTTCAAGACAAAGAAAAAAAACTCAACTAGGAAGTCTAATGATCCTGATCACAGACAGAAAAGGAGTCTGTACAAAAATGAACTGTATAAATTAAATGCTACCTATAAGGAGAAACACAGAGAACATTTGAGAAAGATGTATAGAGAAAGTGCTAAAATTAGAGAGAGAAAAAGAGAACGTGTCATAAGGACATATAAAGACAATCCCCTATTCAGAGAAAAGCAGAAGGAACGTATAACAAGAACATATAGAGAGTCTCCCATATTCAGAGATAAGCAGAAGGAACGTATAACAAGAACGTATAGAGAGTCTCCCATATTCAGAGATAAGCAGAAAGAGCGTATAAGAAGAACATACAGAACTTGTGCTGGATTCAGAGAGAAACATAAAGCTTACATGAGGACATATGTATATAACCTATATAAAGAAAGCGAAGAATTTAAACAGAAAAAACTATCTTACATGACCAAGCGTTATGGAGAAGAGAAACAATTTCAGCAACAACACAAGGACAATATGAGAGAACGAATGAGAGTAAAATATTGGAACGTTTTTTCTTTCAGACAGATGCATAATGTCAGATGTGCAATGAACATAAAACGAAAATATCGCCAGATGCATCGACCAGCTGAAAGTTTACAGTGTCATCCAGATAACACTTTAATGAATGAGGCCATATCTCGTTTCAGATCAAATATTAAGTCAGCACCATCTTATGTTTGTACTGTTTGTCTAAAAGCTTCTTTTCCTAATCAGGTGAAAATCTGCAAAAGAGAAAATTACTCAAAACACCAAACTGTAGCTCAGCAGTGTCTAACTGGTAAATTTGTTCATGTGTGTGATGAAGCATGTAATGATCGCTGCAGCTTTCCTGTTGAGAGAAAAAAGGAGTATATCTGTCACACGTGTCACAGTTCCCTCAAAAGTGGATGCATGCCAAGACTTGCTGCTGTCAATGGTTTAGAACTGCAGGATATTCCAGCTGAACTGTGTGATCTCAACATTCTGGAGAGACATCTGATTGCCAAATGCATACCATTTGCTAAGATTATTCCACTTCCAAAGGGCAGACAAAGACTCATACGTGGTAATGTGGTGTGTGTACCATCTGAGGTCCAACAAACAGTTGAATGTTTACCCAGACTCAGAAGCCAATCACAGATAATGAGGGTGAAATTGAAAAGACGACTGTGCTACAAAGGCCATCAGCTGTTCCAGACTGTCACCTGGTCTAAACTCATTCAAGCCTTGTGTAAACTCAAACAGATTCACCCACAGTACACAGATATTGTTATCAGAGATGATGCATTGCTTTGTGATCCAACATTACCTGATGATGACAGCAGTGATGAAGCCAGCATGGGAAGTGATGATTATGATGAAGCTGATTTAATGGAAATCGACAAGTATGAAAAAGATGCCCTTTTGTGTGAAACCGAGTCTGAAAGTGACCAAGATATTAATATGCAATCCTGTGATGAACAACCAGAGGAAATCAATCCAGATGAACCAGAAAGTGATTTAAACAATGGAGGTTTTGCTCTAGAAAGTTGTCTGCAGCCTGTAGACATTTCGGAAGAGATTCTCTGTTTCAGTGATAACACATATTGTGTGGCTCCTGCAGAAAGAAACAATCCTGTTAGCTTCTTCAGAACTCCTCATTTGGAAGCCATGGCATTTCCTGTGCAGTTTCCTACTGGTCAGAGTACACTGGATGAAAAGAGACGTCTCAAGCTCACACCGAGTGCTTACTTCAAGTCAAGGCTTTTCAACATTGATGCAAGATTTGCTAAAGATACAAATTACCTGTTTTTCTCACAGTTTGTCACTGAAATACACTTGGCTAATTCCAGCATGACAATACAGCTAAGGAAAGGTAAAACTATGACCAAAGATGGACGCAAAATCACATCAGGAATGTTACAAAGTAAGACAGAAGTAGAGAAGCTGGTAAGAAATAAAGATGCAATCAGATTTATGCAGCCACTCAGAGGAACTCCAGCTTACTGGCAGAAAACTACCAGAGATTTATTCAGTATGGTTCGTCAAATAGGAACACCTCAGTTCTTTGTCACTTTCTCTGCTGCTGAGATGAGATGGCCTGAAGTGATTCAAGCAATAAAGAGACAGCAAGGTGAAGAGGTTGATTTTGAAGCCCTGGACTGGTCAGAAAAGTGTGAAATCCTAAGATCAAATCCAGTAACCACCATGCGAATGTTTGATAAGCGTGTTGAGGCTTTGTTCAGAGATTTGCTTTTTTCTCCTGCACAGCCCCTTGGTGAAATCATTGATTACTTTTACAGAGTTGAGTTCCAGCACAGAGGTAGTCCACATATACACATGTTGCTGTGGATTCGAGAAAAGGTAGAAGTAGATGTGGATGATGACCAAACTGTCTGTGACTTTGTGGACAGATACATCTCAGCTCAACTCCCTGATCCAGAGAAACAACCTGAACTGCACAAAAAAGTCAGTGAACTACAAAAGCACAGCAAAAACCACACAAAAACATGCTTTAAGAGTGTGAACTCTGGTTGTAGATTTGGGTTTCCAAAACCACCAGCCACAAGAACAATGATTGTGAGACAGGATGAGGATTCAGACACTGAAGCTGCAAAAGCCAAACTCAGACCTTTGATGAACCTGCTGAAGGAACCTGAAGCTGCTTCCCTCACCATAGAGCAGATTCTGTCACGATGCAACTTGACAATGAATGAGTATGAACAATGCCTCCAAGACATAAACAAGAAAACAGCTCTTATTCTGAAACGTGACCCAAAGGACTGTTGGATCAACAATTACAACCCTAACCTGCTTGAAGCCTGGAACTCTAATTTAGATGTCTCATTAATTTTGAATGCCTATTCATGTATAGAATACCTCTGTAAATATATAACGAAGAAAGAATCTGGCCTCTCTGAATACCTGAAGACAGTTCTTGATAACTCTGCAAAGAACACAGTCAATGAATGTGATGAAATGAGAGCTGTGATGCAGGCTTACTCAAAAAAGAGAGAAATCAGCGCACAGGAGTGTGTGACTCGAGTCTGTGGCCTAAAAATGAAAAAATGTTCCCGCAGTGTTGTATTTGTACCAACAGATGATAACCCAGTAAAAATGAGTCGCCCGATGAGCTACCTGGAAAGCACAACACACGACAGTTGTAATATTTGGATGACAAGTTTGAGTGATAAATACAAATGCAGACCTGAGACACCAGAATATGAGGAAATGTCACTGGCTGATTTTGCTGCCCTGTGCAGGTTGGTGAGTGGTCCAAATGAAGGAAAAGATGTGCTTCCTCTTCTAAACCAGCTTGGATTTGTACAAAGGCGAAAGAATGATAAACCAGCTATAATCAGGTATTACCACTGTTCACAGGAAAAAGATCCTGAGCAATATTATGGTCGACTGTTGAGACTTTACCTTCCACACAGATCAGAGCAGGAACTGAAACCACAAGGGTTCCAAACCTATCAGTCCTTCTACAACTCAGGTTGTGTACGACTTCCATGTTCAGACCACAGTGAGTCTGTGAAAAGGATAGTAAAGAGAAATAAAGACAAGTATGAGAAGAACTCTGAGGATATTGAGAGTGCACTGGAAGAGTTTGAACAAAATAGGGACGTTGTGATCGATGAATGGTGTAATCTTGCTCCTGAATCTGAAGTTGTGAGGCTGCAATGTGATGAGAATCTTCCTGAGAGACATGATGATGATGAGAACGAACAGGAGAACGTTCCCGACTACAGTCGTCAGTCTGATGCTGTAACAGAGATCAGAGCCATCAGAGAACAACCTGCAGTAGATCCAGCTGTGGTACGTGTAATGTATCAGAATCTGAACCAGAAGCAGGCCTGCGTGTTCTATGCCATAAGAGACTGGTGTATTCAGCGAGTTTGTGGTTTGAACCCAGATCCATTTTTCTTCTATATCAACGGTGGTGCAGGAACTGGAAAGTCACATCTGATTAAATGTATTCACTCTGAAGCATCAAAGATCCTGAGCAGACTGCCTGCTAATGCAGAAGAAGCTGACATATCAAATCCAACTGTTTTACTGGCGTCATTTACCGGTACAGCAGCTTTTTCTATCAATGGCTCTACATTACATTCTCTACTGAAACTACCCAGGAGTCTGAAACCACCCATTCAAGGACTTGGTAACCAACTGGATGAAGTCAGATCTGAGCTGATGAATGCTGAAATTATTGTTATTGATGAGATTTCAATGGTTTCAAAACCCCTTTTTGCTTATGTGGATGCAAGACTGAAACAAATCAAAGGCACTCAGAGACCTTTTGGTGGAATGTCAGTTTTAGCTGTTGGAGATTTTTACCAGCTGCCACCAGTGCGACAGTCTAAACCTCTCTGTGTTTATGATCCAGAACAGATTGACCTATGGCAGGAACATTTTCAGATGATCACTCTAACCGAGATCATGCGTCAGAAAGATGATGTTGCCTTTGCAGAGATGTTGAACAGGATTAGAGTGAAAGAAAAGACAGACCAGCTTTCTCAGTGCGACAGAGATTTGTTGTCACAGGCTGTGACTGCACCAGAAGAATGTCCAACTGAGGTCTTACACATTTATGCCACCAACAAGAATGTGGAATCCCATAACACAGATACCCTGAAGAAGCTTCATTCAAACATCATAATCATCACTGCAGACGATTTCCAGAAGGATAAACGTACAGGCAGAATGGCACGAAGAGACAAACCATTTACAGGTGGGCGAAATAATTTACCCGACACTCTGAACGTCGCTGAAGGAGCTCGAGTCATGCTGACCAGAAACTTGGACACACTAAACGGTTTAGTCAATGGTGCTTTTGGTATACTGGTAAAGGTGGTGAGATCTGAAAATGATGGACAAATAATTAAACTGGGCCTCAGAATGGACAACCGGCAGCCTGTAAGAAGCAACCGCAGTGCTAATGCAGCATCTGATGATCTGGTTTACATTGAGAGAGCAGAGGAGAGTCTGAAGTTTAAAGGAGCGGTACGCAGACAGTTTCCTGTAAAGCTAGCATTCGCCTGCACAATTCACAAAACTCAGGGTCTTACAACACAGACAGCTGTAGTTTCAATGAAGAACATTTTTGAACCAGGTATGGCTTATGTTGCTCTCAGCAGGGTGACGTCTCTCAGTGGATTGTATTTACAGGACTTGGATGAGAACAAGATTTACGCCAATCCCGAGGTAACTGCAGCGCTCCAAACCATGAGACAAGCCAGTGTTGAGGAAATGATGCCTCTTCTTCAGGTCAGAGAAACAGCCAGCAGACCTGACACTCTTACACTGATCCATCACAATACGGAGGGTTTGCCATCTCACATCAGTGACATAAAGAGTCATCATGAAATGTGTTTAGCAGATGTTTTGTGTCTCACTGAGTCTCACCTCCAAGGCTCCTTTGTTGCAGATAGTCTTCATTTGGACGGCTACACCATGTTCAAACGCAACAGACATGTGTCCTACACAAACTTTCCTCACATGGCCAGCAGAAGTGGTGGTGGAGTTGTTGTGTATTTGAGGAATCATTTTCAGGTTCAGGTAAAACAGTATCTGCATAATGTCACTGATCTTGAGTTTTTAGTGTTGAAGGTTCAGGCTCCATTCCCTGCGCTCATTGCTGTTGTGTACAGACCTCCAGACTACAGTTTGACACCATTCATGCAAAACCTGGTAAGTCTTTTAGATTCACTTGAAATAATGGACTGTCACCCAATAATTGTGTGTGGAGATTTTAATGAGAACCAGTTACAGAGTGGAAGAAAACAGATTCTGGAGCAGTTTCAGTCGAGAGGGTATTCACAGCTGATCACTTCTGCCACTACAGACAAGAACACCCTGCTTGACCTCATTTTCATTTCTCAGCCACAGCAGCGTCTCAATTCAGGTGTCCTGAGATCATATTACAGTTACCACAACCCTGTGTTTTGTGTCCTGTCCTTGAGCCAATCATGAAGTCGTCTGGTGAGTTTTGAAACAATTACAGATCATGTTTGTTACAGAGTTTACTGATTGTAGAGCCTGAAAAAGATTTTTCATTGAAAAAAGTGTCTTCCCTACTCTGTCTGTCAGAAGACCCTTTCTTATTGCAATGTTATTAATCATTTCACCAAATCATTGGCTGAACTTCATGCAGAGCAGGGAACATCTGCTATCATGCACCTCTGATCTGAAATGTGCTGCAACATTTATTAAACCAACATCATTTTTTTTATTCTCATGTTTTAAATGACTAAATCTTTTTATAAATGCAGGTATTTATTATGAGTCAGATGAATAAATACAGACAATTATATTTTCTTGATTATAGTAGATTTTGTAGAATCAAAAGTTTTTGTGATGAATGAGGTTTTGCTTATCATGTTTTACAGGTAAAAAAATGTAAAGGTTTTAAACTATCTTTAGGCTACCAGAGATGTCTATGATGATACATTATGTAGAGAAAAACATTTGTACAGCTTACAGCATGTGTATAAAAACTGATTTAGAAGTACATGGATAGTTTTCTGAATGTTCCCGACTACAGTTTAACACCACCCACCCAGCTCAGCCCCCAAGTGTCTATGTAATGCTGGTATGGTGTGTGAGTTTGACTTGGCCTTTATCCGGGTGGGTTTGGGTTTGGGTGGATAAAGGCCAAGTCAGAATTCTCTGAGCAGCTGGAAAAAGCTGCAAATAAACAAAGACATCAGAAAGTGTGGGCTTTAGGTGTAGCCCACGCTTTCTGATGCACTAATTAGACTTAGTAACCGAAACCCCATAACAGCATTACATAGAAACTTGGGGGCTGAGCTGGGTGGGTGGTGTTATAAGCACTTGTTTTGTAGATGTATTTTTTCAGACAGGGCACAGTCTCCTTTGTGGCAAAACCTTCAAACTTCACCATCCTCAGCTGAAACAACAAAATCTTAACACCATCTTCATGAACTGCTGAGCCAAACCTGATCCATCAGTGCTGGACTGCACAGATAACTACATGCCACACAGAGTCTGCTGTTTTATGAACTGCCATACCAGTGTGTCTTCAATGGAGAAGATGACACACCCATCACCTGACCTCCTGCCTGATCTGGAGACCATCATCATGCTGCCACACTACACACCTCTGAGACCATCAATTATGACTGATACTGAGGAAACTGTATTTCCTGTCAGAGATGCTCAGTGATCCTCAGAGCAGAGAGAGGTATGATTCTTTATCTTTGATAAAAAAAATGTCAGTGCTTTTAATTCAATTAATTTATTTAAATCCTGTTTATTGCATAAATAATTCCACACTCAAATGATTATACTTGTTGACACTTTTTGAGTTTTAATTCACATTATGGATTACAAATCTATGCTTTTTCTACTCTGTCTCTCTGTGCAGGTATTGCTGTCTTCTGAGTTCTTCAGTGTCCCAACTGAGACATTCAAACCTCATTGCAGAGCTCATGTCTTTCCTCACCATCATGTGAGTGTGAGATTGCTCTGGATTCTGGTTATGTGGCCTGCAGCACCTATAAGGTATTTCAATATTGTTCATTGTATAACTTATTTGTAGTTTTTAGGCCTTAACACAAATAAAATGTTCCTTTTTCTGTATTTTTTAGAACAAGCTCGTCCAGTGTGCCTGCATTCCAGCTTCTTAGACTCTACAAAAGTGGACAGAGTATAAGTGTTTGGCCACTCTTAGACACCGACTTCTGTCAACTCACTTCTACTGATCAGGCACCTCACTCCAGGAAGACAGAGGGCTGCAAGCCTGTCATCATTTCCAGTGTGGCTTTGTATTCTTGGGGTAGCATCAGATTTTTCCCACAAATATTCAAAGGTAACACTTGTTTTAAGCTTAGTTATTAAATCAAAAGTCTTCCCTTGTGTTATGTCTGTGAAGGTTCTCATGGTGTCCTTTGATGTAGTCTCTCTCTTCACTTGCATACCCACTACAGAGGCAGTGGAGACTGTCAGAAAATGACTACAAGAAGACAGCTCCTTGGAAGACAGGACCAACTTCACACCTGATCAGGTCTGCACACTGTTAGACCTCTGCCTCACCACTACATATTTCAAATACAATGAGGGTTTCTACAGACAAAAACATGGCTGCGCCATGGGCTCCCCCGTGTCACCTATTGTAGCCAACCTTTACATGGAGGAAGTGGAAAGGAAGGCTCTCGGCTCTTTTAAAGGAAGAGTACCCAGCCACTGGTACAGATATGTAGACGACACCTGAGTCAAAATCAAAACACAAGAAGTGGAATCCTTCACTGCGCACATTAACGCCATGGATAAAAACATCAAGTTCACCAGGGAAAACACAAAGGACGACTGTTTGCCTTTCCTGGACTGCGCTGTGCACATTGAAGAGAATGGCAACCTCAACATCGAAGTTTACCGGAAGCCCACACACACGGACCAGTACCTCCTCTTTGACTCCCATCACCCTCTGGAACACAAACTTGGAGTAATTAGGACCCTACCCCCCCGGGCAGAACATGTTCCCTCTAAGCCTGAAGGGAAAAAGAAGGAACACACACATGTAAAGGAAGCACTTAAAACATGTGGCTATCCTAATTGGGCGTTTATAAAGTCAGCAAAGATGCACAGAAAAGAACATCAGACACCAGCGAGGGAGGATAAGAAAGACAGACGCAACAACATTGTCATCCCCTATGTAGCCGGTGTATCAGAGAAACTCAGAAGAGTTCTCTCCAAATACGACATCCCAGTGTACTTCAGACCCAGTAACACACTCAGACAGAAACTGGTTCACCCGAAAGACAAAACTCCTAAACACAAACTTAACAATGTGGTGTACGCTGTACAGTGCAGCGAGGAATGCCCAGACCTCTACATTGGAGAGACCAAACAGCCACTTCACAAGCGCATGGCACAACATAGAAGAGCCACCTCCACAGGACAAGACTCAGCTGTCCATCTGCATCTAAAGGTCAAAGGTCACTCTTTCGAGGATGCCAGTGTTCACATTTTGGACAGAGAGGACAGATGGTTTGAAAGAGGAGTGAAAGAAGCCATTTACGTCCACTGTGAGCGACCATCTTTGAACAGAGGCGGTGGTTTACGACACCAACTGTCTACCATCTATAATCCAGTTTTGAGATCCCTTCCCAGACACCTTAACGCCCACTCACATCCTGGGCCATGTGACCTCAGGAAATCACATGATAGGGTGGGGCCAGGTTTCACAATAAGGTCACCCGAAACCCTGGCTGATTGGGACCCATACCCACTTTCACACCTTGGCTCATGTGATTAGGTAGAGGATCATCAGGGGGTCCTTTGTCCCTTTTTGGAGGGAAACTCTCACTGGGTTTAAATCTGGGACTCTCCACCATTGACCCTTAGAACTGAAGAAGCTTCTCGGATGAAGGTGAAACATCTTCAAGCAACTCAAAGAAGTCCAGACGCTTTTCTTTCCAAGCTCATTAGACTTCCCTTGTGTTAATTACATTTTATTTGTTGTTGTTTTCTTTTAGATTTATATGCAGTGATTGGATGTGGTGGAGCTTTGTTAACTGTGTGGAAAACATCTGTTTGTGATGATATTTACAATGAGGCTTTAAGGTGACAGTTTCCATGTTATTTATTTATGGTTAACATTCCTCTGTGACAGCAAATACTAAACTGGTCCAAGTAACCAGCATATCATTGGTCAAAGGCAAAAAGGACCACATGTCACACTAGCAATGAATTTTTGACTGTGTTTGTGTTAGTATAGAGTAGGTCTAACAGTGGTTTTCCACATCTGCTCTAATATATATAGATAATGGGTCAGAAATATAAAGTCATTTTGAAAAGTTCATAAAGGTCACATATGTTCCTCTTTATCATTTTATATCAGGTCACACTGCTGACTTGAGTTTTGATCAGAGTAGAACCATAACATTCATGCTAATGGTTCTACTGTTTACAATTACTTTATGATGGATTTCACCCTGGTCACAGCACTATGTGAAAAGCTGTTAGAGGTAAAGTTAAGCCAATTAATACCTCATCATAAGTCACTCTCTAACGCAGGGTAGTGATTATTTTTCACTGTAATTTATTCCACAACAATGTTCTTTATTTGATTCTTTAAATATGCATATCGATTGTTCAGCTGTGTGACTCTCCACACCTGAAATATATCACAATGTGGGCTTCATTTCGACAGTATTTTGTAGATTGGTACCATATTTATCATCAAATCATCTTGTGCATTTATTACCTAAATGTTGTTTGTGGGTTTTTTTGTTTGTTTGTTTGTTTGTTTGTTTTGCAATTTTTACATTTCACCAGCTGTGTAAACTCTGCAATTTTACCTTGGTTTTGTTCCACATCATTTTATCTACTGCCTGGTATTCCTGTCTTCCTTCTCTCACCCCAACCGGTCGCAGCAGATGGCCGCCCCTCCCTGAGCCTGGTTCTGTTGGAGGTTTCTTCCTGTTAAAAGGGAGTTTTTCCTTCCCACTGTCGCCAAAGTGCTTGCTCATAGGGGGTCATATGATTGTTGGGTTTTTCTCTGTATCTATGAAGTGCCTTAAGGCGACTTTTGTTGTGATTTGGCACTATATAAATAAAATTGAATTGAATTGAATTGAATTGGTTTTCTTCCTTTTCTAATGTTTCTGGTAATTTTTCACAGTTAAACAAGTAACTTTTAGGTTACTTCAGCGTTTTCAGCTGTTATCTGTTGACAGTTTTGCCTAATACATTTCTGCAAAATTATAGCAGTTCTGGTAAGTTGTAATATTTCTGCCAAGTTATTAATTTTCTACTATATTATATAATTTCTGCAAAGTTATGTTATTCTAAATTAATACATTTCTGCTAAGTTGTAGCTTCTGGTAAACTACAATATTTCTGCTGAATTGTTATGTTTCTTCTAAGTTATTGCATTTCTGCTAAGTTATTACATTTTTGTTAACTTGATGTTGTTCTGCAAAGTTATAAAAATTTCAACAACTTTTTAAACACTGACTTTGATTTCTTCAGCTTCTTCAGCTATTTTCAACTATTTTCAGCAGACAGCTTCAGCTTTACAGCATCCACACTGCATTTTCGCAGGAAATGCAAATTTTTCTAGTTATTATTATTATTCTTGGGACTTCCGTACGTTTTTCGCCGTTGAACTACTTCCACAATTTTTGTGCTATTTTCACCGTTCAAATTTTAAACTATTCTGCTATTTTTGCTCTTTTGTGCTATATCTTTTGGTATTTTTTGCTATTATACTTTTTAAAATATTAAGCTTTTTTCCTTTAATTTGTCCCATTGAAATGAATGGGAACCTTCCGCAATTCTGCTAAAACTTGCTTGTTTTTGAAACTTAACTACTTCCTCATATTTTCACTTAGAACAACCATTCAAACTTTAAAATGTTGTCAAATTATTAGGCTATTCAGCTATAAATCAGCTTTTTCAAATCTTTTACCGTTTTACTTTTATCCCACTTAAAGTTTTGAGTTTCATCTTTGTGATTTTCCACAAAATACATGGGTTGTTATGGTTGCTATGCAGTTGGTTCTAAGTGAGGCACTGTAAGTTTCGCAGTCTTCTCTTCATGTCCGAACAACTTCTTGCTACTTGCTCAATTTTCACTCAACTTCCACAAATTATACATCAAAACGTAGGTATTTTTGCTGGCTTTCAGAAAATGTCATTATCATTGTTGTGGACTTTATAGAATTTTGGCAAATCTCCTCAGACCAACACAAAGTCGGAAAACTCTCCATAGAAAGTCAATGGAGAGTTTGTTCAAAATCACCGCTTGATTTCTGTAATGAGAGGCATATTCGAATCGTCATATCTCCTTAACGAAGCGACGTTAAGACATGAGGCTTGTCCCGATATATCTTCAGACACTCCTGACGCTCACAAATCAAGAATTTTTTTCTTACCTATTACCATTTGGCCATGAATTACGTTTGTTTGAGGGTAGGAAATCCGTCCTTCGCTCAGATTTCTTCAGCTTTCAAACTCTTGAAATGAACCACTTTTTTCTCTCGTCATATCTTTTTGATAGATTTCCACAGAGACCTGAAAATTTCCATGCCTGTTCACCAAAGCCTGCTGTCTCTTACGGTGAAAGAATGATATCAATACTCCAAATAGATTTAGAGTTAGAAAGCGTTGTTTGAGGGCAAGTCAAGGCAGTTTTCGCTTCGCCTCTATTCAGTTATGGTGCATTACAAGTCAAATATCTTTAATAATTCATATTTTAATGATAAATTGTCAACACTTGAAGATTCCCCCATCTCTGCTGAACAAAACGGTGTAAGAATGGCCGTTCTAGCCCCTACGGTTAGGAAATTATGGTCATTTGTTTGAGTTTAGTCCTCACTATGAGAAATAGACTGCAAAATTCCTGCCTCTCTGCTGTGTGTGTGTAAAAACGGCTGCACCTGTTTTGGCGGGAAAAAGCACACAGCCTCTCTGATTGGTAGATTCAAATTTAGCAGCTCCCAGGCTGCTTGACTGACCTACAAAGTTGCTTCTCTCTCCCTCTGTGTGTGTGTTTGTGTGTGTATTTCTGCTTTTTATAGTATTTCTGCTAAATTATAGTATTTCTGCTTTTTATAGTATTTCTGCTTTTTATAGTATTTCTACTTTTTATAGGATTTCTGCTTAATATAGTATTTCTGCTCAATTATAGTATTTCTGCTCAATTATAGTATTTCTGCTTTTTATAGTATTTCTGCTTAATATAGTATTTCTACTAAATTATAGTATTTCTGCTAAATTATAGTATTTCTGCTTTTTATAGTATTTCTGCTTAATATAGTATTTCTGCTAAATTATAGTATTTCTGCTTTTTATAGTATTTCTGCTTAATATAGTATTTCTGCTAAATTATAGTATTTCTGCTTTTTATAGGATTTCTGCTTAATATAATAAGTCTGTTTAATATAGGATTTCTGCTAAATTATACTATTTCTGCTTTTTATAGGATTTGTGCTTAATATAGGATTTCTGCTCAATTATAGTATTTCTGCTAATTATAGTATTTCTGCTTTTTATAGTATTTCTGCTTAATATAGTATTTCTGCTAAATTATAGTATTTCTGCTTTTTATAGGATTTGTGCTTAATATAGGATTTCTGCTTAATATAATAAGTCTGCTTAATATAGGATTTCTGCTAAATTATACTATTTCTGCTTTTTATAGGATTTGTGCTTAAAATAGGATTTCTGCTTAATATAGTATGTCTGCTTAATATAGGATTTCTGCTGAATTATAGTATTTCTGCTCAATTATAGTATTTCTGCTTTTTATAGTATTTCTGCTTAATATAGTATTTCTGCTAAATTATAGTATTTCTGCTTTTTATAGTATTTCTGCTTAATATAGTATTTCAGCTAAATTATAGTATTTCTGCTTTTTATAGGATTTGTGCTTAATTTAGGATTTCTGCTTAATATAATAAGTCTGCTTAATATAGGATTTCTTCTAAAATATACTATTTCTGCTTTTTATAGGTTTTGTGCTTATTATAGTATTTGTGCTTAATATAGTATCTCTGCTTAATTATAGTATTTCTGCTAAATTATTGTATTTCTGCTTTTTATAGTATTTCTGCTTAATATAGTATTTCTGCTAAATTATAGTATTTCTGCTTTTTATAGTACTTCTGCTAAATTATAGTATTTCTGCTTAATATAGTATTTCTGCTTTTTATAGTATTTCTGCTTAATATAGTATTTCTGCTAAATTATAGTATTTCTGCTTTTTATACTATTCGTGCTAAAACATAGTATTTCTACTAAATGTAGTATTTATGCTTAATCATACTATTTCTATATATTACTGCCACGTCCCCAAGCAGCCAATCCTCTGTGACGACTGAGACATTCAAATTTACAAATCAGGGCCTGCACGGCTTCCCAGCCAGCCAATCATATCTGAGGTGTTCCGTTTCTTCTCTCATCATATCTCCGCGACGGTTGTACAAAGAGCAATGGAAATCGCAGTCAAGGTACACCAAAGTCCGCTGATTCACCCAGTACAATAATTATACTTCTAGTCCACCTAGTTTTTGAGTTACGCAACATTTTGTAACTCCAAAAAACGCCGTTTTTCGCCTCTCACCGCGATCTAATTCTGACTGCTCATGACCCTGTTTTCCAGGCACCTGTTCTCTTTCCCAGTGGCGCAGTTGGTAATGACAGGGGTCTGCAACCAAAAGGTCGTGGGTTCGATTCCACCTTGATCAACATGTTTTTCTCCCTACAAATTAATACACTATCACAGACCAGTAATTCATATTGTTTATTTATTAGAATTCTGCAAACTTTTATCATTTTACCAGCTTTTCTAATATGGACCTCATATTCTTGTTAACACTCCATGGCACAAATACTGTTCCCTTTAGGCTCTGTGTATGTGTGTGTGTATCAATATTTCTCCCATTTTAAAGTACTACTCCTCCATAATTGTATTTCTGTTAAATCAAAGTACTTTTACTACATCTTAGTACTTCTGCTCAATCATAGTATTTTTGCCAAATCATGGTTTTTGTGCCAAATCATAACATTTGTGTTATGTTATAGTATTACTACTAAGTGGAGGAATTTCTGTCATGTTACAGTATATGTGCTGATTACAGTATTTCTACTAAATCATATTATTTCTACTATATTATATTTTTCTTTCTAAATATAGCATTTCTGCTATATAATTGTATTTCTGCTATGTTATGATATTTGTGCTAAACCAGAGTATTTGTGCTGAAACATAGTATTTCTGCCAAATGATAGTATTTCTGCTTAATTATAGTATTTGTGCTTTTTATAGTATTTCTGCTTTTTATACGATTTGTGCTTAATATAGTATTTGTGCTTAATATAGTATTTCTGCTAAATTATAGTATTTCTGCTTTTTATAGTATTTCTGCTAAATTATAGTATTTCTGCTTTTTATAGTATTTCTGCTTTTTATAGTATTTCTGCCTTTTATAGGATTTGTGCTTAATATAGTATTTGTGCTTAATATAGTATTTCTGCTTTTTATAGTATTTCTGCTTTTTATAGTATTTGTGCTAAAACATAGTATTAATTTAAAATTACAATACTCATAGTTTATCATAGTGTCTCTGGTAAAACACAGTATTTCTGCTATGTTGTACTATTTTTCTAAATCATAGTGTTTCTGTAATGTTTAAGTATTTTCGGCTAAATATATTCTTTCTGTTATCTTATACTATTTCTCCTAAATTCTTGTATTTTTGAGAAGTTATCATGTTTCTGGTAAGTTACAGTATTTCTGCCAAGTTCTGCTTTGCTATTGTATTTCTGCCAAGTATTATGTTTCCTCTAAGATATTGCAGTTCTGCCAAGTTATTACATTTTAGCAAAGTTCCTTTTACAATTTCTGCAACTTTTCAGCTTTTTCAGCTAGTTTTTGTAGACAGCTTCAGCTTTAAAGCATCCACACTGCATTTTCGCAGGAAATGCAAATTTTTCTAGTTATTGTGTGGATGCTTTAAGGCATCCACACTATTGTTTTCCTGTTTCTCTTTATTCTTTATTATTGTGTGGATGCTTTAAGGCATCCACACTATTGTTTTCCTGTTTCTCTTTATTCTTTATTATTATTATTATTATTCTTGGGACTTCCGTACGCTTTTCGCCGTTGAACTACTTCCACAATTTTTGTGCTATTTTCACCGTTCAAATTTTAAACTATTCTGCTATTTTTGCTCTTTTATGCTATATCTTTTGGTATTTTTTGCTATTATACTTTTTAAAATATTAAGCTTTTTTCCTTTAATTTGTCCCATTGAAATGAATGGGAAACTTCCGCAATTCTGCTAAAATTTGCTTGTTTTTGAAACTTAACTACTTCCTCATATTTTCACTTAGAACAACCATTCAAACTTTAAAATGTTCTCAAATTATTGGGCTATTCAGGTATAAATCAGCTTTTTCAAATCTTTTACCGTTTTATTTTTATCCCTCTTAAAGTTTTGAGTTGCAAAATTGTGATTTTTCACAAAATACATGCGTTGTTATGGTTGCTATGCACTTGGTTCTAAGTGAGACACTGTAGGTTTCGCAGTCTTCTCTTCATGTCCGAACAACTTCTTGCTACTTGCTCAATTTTCACTCAACTTCCACAAATTATACATCAAAACGTAGGTATTTTTGCTGGCTTTCAGAAAATGTCACTATCATTGTTGTGGGATTTATAGAATTTTGGCAAATCTCCTCAGACCAACACAAAGTCTAAAAACTCTCCATAGAAAGTCAATGGAGAATTTGTTCAAAATCACCGCTGGATTTCTCTAATGAGAGGCATTTTCGAATCGTCATATCTCCCCAACGAAGCAAAGTTAAAACATGAGGCTTGTCCCAGTATATCTTCAGACACTCCTGACGCTCACAATTCAAGAATTATTTTCTCACCTATTACCGTTCTGAGATGAGTTAGACTTGTTTGAGGGTAGGAAATTCGTCCTTCGCTCAGATTTCTTCAGATTTCAAACTCTGGAAATGAACCACTTTTTTCTCTCGTCATATCTTTTTTTTGGATTTCCACAGAGACCTGAAAATTTCCATGGTTGTTCGCCAAAGCCTGCTGTCTCTTACGGTGAAAGAATGATATCGATACTCCAAATAGATTTAGAGTTAGAAAGCGTTGTTTGATGGCAAGTCAAGGCAGTTTTCGCTTGCCTCTACTCAGTTATGGTGCATTACAAGTCAAATATCTTTAATAATTCATATTTTAATGATAAATTGTCAACACTTGAAGATTCCCCCATCTCTTCTGAACAAAACGGTGTAAGAATGACCGTTCTAGCCCCTACGGTTAGGAAATTATGGCCATTTGTTTGGAGGGTAGTCCTCACTATGAGAAATAGACTGCAAAAATCCTGTTTCTCTGCTGTGTGTGTAAAAACGGCTGCACCTGTTTTGGCGGGAAAATGTACACAGCATCTCTGATTGGTGGATTCAAATTCAGCAGCTCCCAGGCTGCTTGACTGACCTGCAAAGTTGCTTCTCTCTCCCTCTGTGTGTGTGTGTGTGTGTGTGTGTGTATTTCTGCTTTTAATAGGATTTGTGCTTAATATAGTATTTCTGCTTTTCATAGTACTTCTGCTTTTTATAGTATTTGTGCTTAATATAGTATTTCTGCTTTTCATAGTATTTCTGCTAAATTATAATATTTCTGCTCTTTATATTATTTCTGCAAAATTACAGTATTTCTGCTAAATTATAGTATATCTGCTTAATATAATATTTCTGCTTTTTATACTATTTCTGTTTAATATAGTATCTCTGCTAAATTATAGTATTTCTGCTTTTTATAGTATTACTGCTTTTTGTACTATTTCTGCTTAATATAGTATTTCTGCTGAATTATAGTATTTCTGCTTTTTATAGTATTTGTGCTAAAACATAGTATTTCTACTAAATGTAGTATTTATGCTTAATCATACTATTTCTATATATTACTGCCAGGTCCCCAGGCAGCCAATCCTCTGTGAGGCCTGAGACATTCAAATTTACAAATCAGAGCCTGCGCGGCTTCTCAGCCAGCCAATCATATCTGAGGTCTGCTGCTTCTTCTCTCGTCATATCTCAGCGACGGATGTACAAAGAGCAATGAAAATCGCAGTCAAAGTACACCAAAGTCAACCTTGGTCAACATGTTTTTTTCCCTACAAATTAATACAGTATCACAGACCAGTAATTCATATTCATCATTTATTACAATTCTACAAACTTTTATCATTTTACCAGCTTTTCTAATATGGACCTCACATTCTTGTTAACACTCCATGGCACAAATACTGTTCCCTTTAGGCTCTGTGTATGTGTGTGTATATCAATATTTCTCCCATTTTAAAGTATTACTCCTCCATAATTGTATTTCTGTTAAATCAAAGTACTTTTACTACATCTTAGTACTTCTGTTCAATCATATTATTTCTGCTACTTTTCGGTACTTGTGCTAAATACAGTATTTCTGCTTAATATAGTATTTCTGCTAAATTATAGTATTTCTGCTTTTTATAGTATTTCTGCTTTTTATAGTATTTCTGCTTTTTATAGTATTTGTGCTTAATATAGTATTTCTGCTTTTTATAGTATTTCTGCTTTTTATAAGATTTGTGCTTAATATAGTATTTGTGCTAAATTATAGTATTTCTGCTAAATCATAGTATTTCTGCTAAATTATAGTATTTCTGCTAAATTATAGTATTTCTACTTTTTATAGTATTTGTGCTAAAAAATAGTATTTCTACTAAATGTAGTATTTATGCTTAATCATACTATTTCTATATATTACTGCCAGGTCCCCAGGCAGCCAATCCTCTGTGACGACTGAGACATTCAAATTTACAAATCAGAGCCTGCACGGCTTCCCAGCCAGCCAATCATATCTGAGGGCTCAGGCATTCAAATTTGCATATTGGGGCCTTCACGGCTTGTAGGCCAGCCAATCATATCTGAGGTCTGCCGTTTCTTCTCTCGTCATATCTCGGCGACGGATGTACAAAGAGCAATGAAAATCGCAGTCAAAGTACACCAAAGTCCGCTGATTCACCCAGTACAAGAATTATGCTTCTAGTCCACCTAGTTTTTGAGTTACACAACGTTTTGTAACTCCAAAAAACGGCGTTTTTCGCCTCTTACCGCGATCTAATTCTGACTGCTCATCACCCTGTTTTCCAGGCGCCCGCTCTCTTTCCCAGTGGCGCAGTTGGTAGTGACATGGGTCTACAACCCAAAGGTCGTTGGTTCGATTCAACCTTGGTCAACATGTTTTTTTCCCTACAAATTAATTCACTATCACAGACCAGTAATTCATATTCATCATTTATCACAATTCTACAAACTTTTATCATTTTACCAGCTTTTCTAATATGGACCTCACATTCTTGTTAACACTCCATGGCACAAATACTGTTCCCTTTAGGCTCTGTGTATGTGTGTGTATATCAATATTTCTCCCATTTTAAAGTATTACTCCTCCATAATTGTATTTCTGTTAAATCAAAGTACTTTTACTACATCTTAGTACTTCTGTTCAATCATATTATTTCTGCTACTTTTCGGTACTTGTGCTAAATACAGTATTTCTGCTTAATATAGTATTTCTGCTTTTTATAGTATTTCTGCTTTTTATAGTATTTGTGCTTAATATAGTATTTGTGCTTAATATAGTATTTCTGCTAAATCATAGTATTTCTGCTTTTTATAGTATTTGTGCTAAAACATAGTATTTCTTCTAAATGTAGTATTTATGCTTAATCATACTATTTCTATATATTACTGCCAGGTCCCCATGCAGCCAATCCTCTGTGAGGACTGTGACATTCAAATTTACAAATCAGAGCCTGCACGGCTTCCCAGCCAGCCAATCATATCTGAGGGCTCAGGCATTCAAATTTGCATATTGGGGCCTTCACGGCTTGTAAGCCAGCCAATCATATCTGAGGGCTCAGGCATTCAAATTTGCATATTGGGGCCTGCACGGCTTCCCAGCCAGCCAATCATATCTGAGGTCTGCTGCTTCTTCTCTCGTCATATCTCAGCGACGGATGTACAAAGAGCAATGCAAATCGCAGTCAAAGTACACCAAAGTCCGCTGATTCACCCAGTACAAGAATTATGCTTCTAGTCCACCTAGTTTTCGAGTTACACGACGTTTTGTAACTCCAAAAAACGGCGTTTTTCGCCTCTTACCGCGATCTAATTCTGACTGCTCACCACCCTGTTTTCCAGGCGCCCACTCTCTTTGCCAGTGGCGCAGTTGGTAGTGACACGGGTCTGCAACCCAAAGGTTGTTGGTTCGATTCAACCTTGGTCAACATGTTTTTTTCCCTACAAATTAATTCACTATCACAGACCAGTAATTCATATTCATCATTTATTACAATTCTACAAACTTTTATCATTTTACCAGCTTTTCTAATATGGACCTCACATTCTTGTTAACACTCCATGGCACAAATACTGTTCCCTTTAGGCTCTGTGTATGTGTGTGTATATCAATATTTCTCCCATTTTAAAATATTACTCCTCCATAATTGTATTTCTGTTAAATCAAAGTACTTTTACTACATCTTAGTACTTCTGTTCAATCATATTATTTCTGCTACTTTTCGGTACTTGTGCTAAATACAGTATTTCTGCTTTTTATAGTATTTCTGCTTTTTATAGTATTTCTGCTTTTTATAGTATTTCTGCTTTTTATAGTATTTGTGCTTAATATAGTATTTGTGCTTAATATAGTATTTCTGCTAAATCATAGTATTTCTGCTTTTTATAGTATTTGTGCTAAAACATAGTATTTCTTCTAAATGTAGTATTTATGCTTAATCATACTATTTCTATATATTACTGCCAGGTCCCCATGCAGCCAATCCTCTGTGAGGACTGTGACATTCAAATTTACAAATCAGAGCCTGCACGGCTTCCCAGCCAGCCAATCATATCTGAGGGCTCAGGCATTCTAATTTGCATATTGGGGCCTTCACGGCTTGTAAGCCAGCCAATCATATCTGAGGGCTCAGGCATTCAAATTTGCATATTGGGGCCTGCACGGCTTCCCAGCCAGCAATCATATCTGAGGTCTGCTGTTTCTTCTCTCGTCATATCTCAGCGACGGATGTACAAAGAGCAATGAAAATCGCAGTCAAAGTACACCAAAGTCCGCTGATTCACCCAGTACAAGAATTATGCTTCTAGTCCACCTAGTTTTTGAGTTACACGATGTTTTGTAACTCCAAAAAACGGCGTTTTTTGCCTCTCACCGCGATCTAATTCTGACTGCTCATCACCCTGTTTTTCCAGGCGTTTGCTCTCTTTCCCAGTGGCACAGTTGGTAGTGACACGGGTCTGCAAGCCAAAGGTCGTTGTTTTTCTCCCTACAAATTAATTCACTATCACAGACCAGTGATTCATATTCATCATTTATTACAATTCTGCAAACTTTTATCATTTTACCAGCTTTTCTAATATGGACCTCACATTCTTGTTAACACTCCATGGCACAAATACTGTTCCCTTTAGGCTCTGTGTATGTGTGTGTGTGTATCAATATTTCTCCCATTTTAAAGTATTACTCCTCCATAATTGTATTTCTGTTAAATCAAAGTACTTTTACTACATCTTAGTACTTCTGCTCAATCATAGTATTTCTACTAAATCATAGTATTTTTGCAAAATCATGGTTTTTGTGCCAAATCATAACATTTGTGTTATGTTATAGTATTACTACTAAGTGGAGGAATTTCTGTCATGTTACAGTATATGTGCTGATTACAGTATTTTTGCTAAATCATATTATTTCTACTATATCATATTTTTCTTTCTAAACATAGCATTTCTGCTATATAATTGTATTTCTGCTATCTTATAATATTTGTGCTAAACCAGAGTATTTGTGCTGAAACCTAGTATTTCTGCCAAATGATAGTATGTGTGCTAAAACAAAGTATTAATTTAAAATTACAATATTCATAGTTCATCACAGTGTCTCTGGTAAATCACAGTATTTCTGCTATGTTGTACTACTTTTCTAAAACATGTTTCTGTAATGTTTAAGTATTTTTGGCTAAATATATTCTTTCTGTTATCTTATACTATTTCTCCTAAATTCTTGTATATTTGAGAAGTTATCATGTTTCTGCTAAGTTACAATATTTCTGCCAAGTTCTGCTATGCTATTGTATTTCTGCCAAGTATTATGTTTCCTCTAAGATATTGCAGTTCTGCTAAGTTATTACTTTTTAGCAAAGTTCCTTTGCTTCTGCAAAGTTTTTACAATTTCTGCAACTTTTCAGCTTTTTCAGCTAGTTTTTGCAGACAGCTTCAGCTTTAAAGCATCCACACTGCATTTTCGCAGGAAATGCAAATTTTTCTAGTTGTGTGGATGCTTTAAGGCATCCACACTATTGTTTTCCTGTTTCTCTTTATTCTTTATTATTATTATTATTCTTGGGACTTCCGTACGTTTTTCGCCGTTGAACTACTTCCACAATTTTTGTGCTATTTTCACCATTCAAATTTTAAACTATTCTGCTATTTTTGCTCTTTTATGCTATATCTTTTGGTATTTTTTGCTATTATACTTTTTAAAATATTAAGCTTTTTTCCTTTAATTTGTCCCATTGAAATGAATGGGAAATTTAAAAAATTCTGCTAAAACTTGCTCTTTTTTGAAACTTAACTACTTCCTCATACTTTTGCCTAGAACAACCATTCAAACTTTAAAATGTTCACAAATTATTGGGCTATTAATGTATGATTCAGCTTTTTCAAATCTTTTACCGTTTTACTTTTATCCCTCTTAAAGTTTTGAGTTGGAAAATTGTGATTTTTCAGAAAATACATGCGTTGTTATGGTTGCTATGCACTTGGTTCTAAGTGAGACACTGTAGGTTTCGCAGTCTTCTCTTCATGTCCGAACAACTTCTTGCTACTTGCTCAATTTTCACTCAACTTCCACAAATTATACATCAAAACGTAGGTATTTTTGCTGGCCTTCAGAAAATGTCACTGTCATTGTTGTGGGATTTATAGAATTTTGGCAAATCTCCTCAGACCAACACAAAGTCGGAAAACTCTCCATAGAAAGTCAATGGAGAGTTTGTTCAAAATCACAGCTGCATTTGTCTAATGAGAGGCATATTCGAATCGTCATATCTCCTTAACGAAGCAAAGTTAAGACATGAGGCTTGTCCCGATATATCTTCAGACACTCCTGACGCTCACAATTCAAGAATCTTTTTGTCACGTATTACCATTTGGCCATGAATTACGTTTGTTTGAGGGTAGGAAATTCGTCCTTGGCTCAGATTTCTTCAGCTTTCAAACTCTGGAAATGAACCACTTTTTTCTCTCGTCATATCTTTTTAATGGATTTCCACAAAGACCTGAAAATTTCCATGACTGTTCACCAAAGCCTGCTGTCTCTTACGGTGAAAGAATGATATCGATACTCCAAATAGATTTAGAGTTAGAAAGCGTTGTTTGATGGCAAGTCAAGGCAGTTTTCGCTTGACTCTACTCAGTTATGGTGCATTACAAGTCAAATATCTTTAATAATTCATATTTTAATGATAAATTGTCAACACTTGAAGATTCCCCCATCTCTTCTGAACAAAACGGTGTAAGAATGACCGTTCTAGCCCCTACGGTTAGGAAATTATGGCCATTTGTTTGGAGGGTAGTCCTCACTATGAGAAATAGACTGCAAAAATCCTGTCTCTCTGCTGTGTGTGTAAAAACGGCTGCACCTGTTTTGGCGGGAAAAAGTACACAGCCTCTCTGATTGGTGGATTCAAATTCAGCAGCTCCCAGGCTGCTTGATTGACCAACAAAGTTGCTTCTCTCTCCCTCTGTGTGTGTGTGTGTGTGTGTATTTCTGCTTTTTATAGTATTTCTGCTTTTTATAGTATTTCTGCTAAATTATAGTATTTCTGCTGAATTATAGTATTTCTGCTTTTTATAGGATTTGTGCTTAATATAGTATTTGTGCTTAATTATAGTATTTCTGCTTAATTATACTATTTCTGCTAAATTATATTATTTCTGCTTTTTATAGTATTTCTGCTTAATATAGTATTTCTGCTAAATTATAGTATTTCTGCTTTTCATAGTATTTGTGCTTAATATAGTATTTCTGCCTTTTATACTATTTCTGCTAAATTATAGTATTTCTGCTTCTTATAGTATTTCTGCTTTTTATAGTATTTCTGCTTTTTATAGTATTTGTGCTAAAACATAGTATTTCTACTAAATGTAGTATTTATGCTTAATCATACTATTTCTATATATTACTGCCAGGTCCCCAGGCAGCCAATCCTCTGTGACGACTGAGACATTCAAATTCACAAATAAGAGCCTGCACGGCTTCCCAGCCAGCCAATCATATCTGAGGGCTCAGGCATTCAAATTTGCATATTGGGGCCTTCACGGCTTGAACGCCAGCCAATCATATCTGAGGTCTTCCGTTTCTTCTCTCGTCATATCTCAGCCACGGTTGTACAAAGAGCAATGACAATCGCAGTCAAAGTACACCAAAGTCCGCTGATTCATTCAGTACAAGATTTATGCTTCTAGTCCACCTAGTTTTTGAGTTACACGACGTTTTGTAACTCAAAAAACTGCGTTTTTCGCCTCTCACCGCGATCTAATTCTGACTGCTCATCACCCTGTTTTCCAGGTGCCCGCTCTCTTTCCCAGTGGCGCAGTTGGTAGTGACATGGGTCTTCAAGCCAAAGATCGTGGGTTCGATTCCACCTTGGTCAACATGTTTTTTTCCCCTACAAATTAATACACTATCACAGACCAGTAATTCATATTCATCATTTATTACGATTCTGCAAACTTTTATCATTTTACCAGCTTTTCTAATATGGACCTCACATTCTTGTTAACACTCCATGGCACAAATACTGTTCCCTTTAGGCTCTGTGTATGTGTGTGTGTATCAATATTTCTCCCATTTTAAAGTATTAGTCCTCCATAATTGTATTTCTGTTAAATCAAAGTACTTTTACTACATCTTAGTACTTCTGCTCAATCATAGTATTTCTGCTAAATCATAGTATTTTTGCCAAATCATGGTTTTTGCGCCAAATCATATATTTTTCTAAATCATAGTGTTTCTGTAATGTTTAAGTATTTTTGGCTAAATATATTCTTTCTGTTATCTTATACTATTTCTCCTAAATTCTTGTATATTTGAGAAGTTATCATGTTTCTGCTAAGTTACAATATTTCTGCCAAGTTCTGCTATGCTATTGTATTTCTGCCAAGTATTATGTTTCCTCTAAGATATTGCAGTTCTGCTAAGTTATTATATTTTAGCAAAGTTCCTTTGCTTCTGCAAAGTTTTTACAATTTCTGCTACTTTTCAGCTTTTTCAGCTAGTTTTTGCAGACAGCTTCAGCTTTAAAGCATCCACACTGCATTTTCGCAGGAAATGCAAATTTTTCTAGTTGTGTGGATGCTTTAAGGCATCCACACTATTGTTTTCCTGTTTCTCTTTATTCTTTATTATTATTATTATTATTATTCTTGGGACTTCCGTACGTTTTTCGCCGTTGAACTACTTCCACAATTTTTGTGCTATTTTCACCGTTCAAATTTTAAACTATTCTGCTATTTTTGCTCTTTTATGCTATATCTTTTGGTATTTTTTGCTATTATACTTTTTAAAATATTAAGCTTTTTTCCTTTAATTTGTCCCATTGAAATGAATGGGAAACTTCCGCAATTCTGCTAAAATTTGCTCGTTTTTGAAACTTAACTACTTCCTCATATTTTCACTTAGAACAACCATTCAAACTTTAAAATGTTCTCAAATTATTGGGCTATTCAGCTATAAATCAGCTTTTTCAAATCTTTTACCGTTTTATTTTTATCCCTCTTAAAGTTTTGAGTTGCAAAATTGTGATTTTTCACAAAATACATGCGTTGTTATGGTTGCTATGCACTTGGTTCTAAGTGAGGCACTGTAAGTTTCGCAGTCTTCTCTTCATGTCCGAACAACTTCTTGCTACTTGCTCAATTTTCACTCAACTTCCACAAATTATACATCAAAACGTAGGTATTTTTGCTGGCTTTCAGAAAATGTTACTATCATTGTTGTGGGATTTATAGAATTTTGGCAAATCTCCTCAGACCAACACAAAGTCGGAAAACTCTCCATAGAAAGTCAATGGAGAGTTTGTTCAAAATCACCGCTTGATTTCTGTAATGAGAGGCATATTCGAATCGTCATATCTCCTTAACGAAGCGTTGTTAAGACATGAGGCTTGTCCCAGTATATCTTCAGACACTCCTGACGCTCACAAATCAAGAATTTTTTTCTCACCTATTACCATTTGGGCATGAATTACGTTTGTTTGAGGGTAGGAAATTCGTCCTTCGCTCAGATTTCTTCAGATTTCAAACTCTGGAAATGAACCACTTTTTTCTCTCGTCATATCTTTTTGATAGATTTCCACAGAGACCTGAAAATTTCCATGCCTGTTCACCAAAGCCTGCTGTCTCTTACGGTGAAAGAATGATATCGATACTCCAAATAGATTTAGAGTTAGAAAGTGTTGTTTGAGGGCAAGTCAAGGCAGTTTTCGCTTAGCCTCTACTCAGTTATGGTGCATTACAAGTCAAATATCTTTAATAATTCATATTTTAATGATAAATTGTCAACACTTGAAGATTCCCCCATCTCTTCTGAACAAAACGGTGTAAGAATGACCGTTCTAGCCCCTACGGTTAGGAAACTATGGCCATTTGTTTGAGTTTAGTCCTCACTATGAGAAATAGACTGCAAAAATCCTGTCTCTCTGCTGCATGTGTAAAAACGGCTGCACCTGTTTTGGCGGGAAAAAGTACACAGCCTCTCTGATTGGTGGATTCAAATTTAGCAGCTCCCAGGCTGCTTGAATGGCCTAAAAACTTGCTTCTCTCTCTTTCTGTGTTGTGTTATAGTATTTCTAAATTATAGTATTTCTGCTTTTTGTAGTATTTCTGCTTTTTATAGGATTTGTGCTTAATAAAATATTTCTGCTAAATTATAGTATTTCTGCTTTTTATATTATTTCTGCTAAGTTATAGTATTTCTGCTTTTTATAATATTTCTGCTTTTTATAGTATTTCTGCTTAATATAGTATTTCTGCTTTTTATAGTATTTGTGCTTAATATAGTATTTCTGCTTTTTATAGTATTTCTGCTTTTTATAGGATTTCTGCTTTTTATAGGATTTCTGCTTAATATAGTATTTCTGCTAAATTATAGTATTTCTGCTTTTTATAGTATTTCTGCTAAATTATAGTATTTCTGCTTTTTATAGGATTTGTGCTTAATATAGTATTTCTGCTTTTTATAGGATTTGTGCTTAATATTGTATTTCTGCTTTTTATAGTATTTCTGCTTTTTATAGTATTTGTGCTTAATATAGTATTTCTTCTAAATTATAGTATTTCTGCTTTTTATAGTATTTGTGCTATAACATAGTATTTCTACTAAATGTAGTATTTATGCTTAATCATACTATTTCTATATATTACTGCCAGGTCCCCAGGCAGCCAATCCTCTGTGAGGACAGACATTCAAATTTACAAATCAGAGCCTAAACGGCTTCTCAGCCAGCCAATCATATCTGAGGGCTCAGGCATTCAAATTTGCATATTGGGGCCTTCACGGCTTGTAAGCCAGCCAATCATATCTGAGGTCTGCCGTTTCTTCTCTCGTCATATCTCAGCAACGGATGTACAAAGAGCAATGAAAATCGCAGTCAAAGTACACCAAAGTCCGCTGATTGACCCAGTAAAAGAATTATGCTTCTAGTCCACCTAGTTTTTGAGTTACACGACGTTTTGTAACTCCAAAAAACGGCGTTTTTTTGCCTTTCACCGCGATCTAGTTCTGACTGCTCATGACCCTGTTTTCCAGTCACCTGCTCTCTGCCCCAGTGGTGCAGTTGGTAGTGACACGGGTCTACAAGCCAAAGGTTGTGGGTTCAATCCTACCTTGGTCAACATGTTTTTTTTCCCTACAAATTAATACACTATCACAGACCAGTAATTCATATTCATCATTTATTACAATTCTGCAAACTTTTATCATTTTACCAGCTTTTCTAATATGGACCTCACATTCTTGTTAACACTCCATGGCACAAATACTGTTCCCTTTAGGCTCTGTGTATGTGTGTGTATCAATATTTCTCCCATTTTAAAGTATTACTCCTCCATAATTGTATTTCTGTTAAATCAAAGTACTTTTACTACATCTTAGTACTTCTGCTCAATCATAGTATTTCTGCTAAATCATAGTATTTTTGCCAAATCATGGTTTTTGTGCCAAATCATAACATTTGTGTTATGTTATAGTATTACTACTAAGTGGAGGAATTTCTGTCATGTTACAGTATATGTGCTGATTACAGTATTTCTGCTAAATCATAGTAGTTCTACTATATTATATTTTTCTTTCTAAATATAGCATTTCTGCTATATAATTGTATTTCTGCTATGTTATAATATTTGTGCTAAACCAGAGTATTTGTGCTGAAACATAGTATTTCTGCCAAATGATAGTATTTCTGTCAAATTATAGTATTTGTGCTAAAACATAGTATTAATTTAAAATTACAATATTCATAGTTAATCACAGTGTCTCTGGTAAATCACAGTATTCCTGCTATGTTGTACTATTTTTGTAAAACATAGTGTTTCTGTAATGTTAAAGTATTTTGGGGTAAATATATTCTTTCTGTTATCTTATACTATTTCTCCTAAATTCTTGTATATTTGAGAAGTTATCATGTTTCTGGTAAGTTACAATATTTCTGCCAAGTTCTGCTATGCTATTGTATTTCTGCCAAGTATTATGTTTCCTCTAAGATATTGCAGTTCTGCTAAGTTATTACTTTTTAGCAAAGTTCCTTTGCTTCTGCAAAGTTTTTACAATTTCTGCAACTTTTCAGCTTTTTCAGCTAGTTTTTGCAGACAGCTTCAGCTTTAAAGCATCCACACTGCATTTTCGCAGGAAATGCAAATTTTTCTAGTTATTATTATTATTATTCTTGGGACTTCCGTACGCTTTTCGCCGTTGAACTACTTCCACAATTTTTGTGCTATTTTCACCGTTCAAATTTTAAACTATTCTGCTATTTTTGCTCTTTTATGCTATATCTTTTGGTATTTTTTGCTATTATACTTTTTAAAATATTACACTTTTTTCCTTTAATTTGTCCCATTGAAATGAATGGGAAACTTCCGCAATTCTGCAAAAATTTGCTTGTTTTTGAAACTTAACTACTTCCTCATATTTTCACTTAGAACAACCATTCAAACTTTAAAATGTTCTCCAATTATTGGGCTATTAAGCTATAAATCAGCTTTTTCAAATCTTTTACCATTTTATTTTTATCCCTCTTAAAGTTTTGAGTTGCAAAATTTGGATTTTTCAGAAAATACATGCGTTGTTATGGTTGCTATGCACTTGGTTCTAAGTGAGACACTGTAGGTTTCGCAGTCTTCTCTTCATGTCCGAACAACTTCTTGCTACTTGCTCAATTTTCACTCAACTTCCACAAATTATACATCAAAACGTAGGTATTTTTGCTGGCTTTCAGAAAATGTCACTATCATTGTTGTGGGATTTATAGAATTTTGGCAAATCTCCTCAGACCAACACAAAGTCTAAAAACTCTCCATAGAAAGTCAATGGAGAATTTGTTCAAAATCACCGCTGGATTTCTCTAATGAGAGGCATTTTCGAATCGTCATATCTCCCCAACGAAGCAAAGTTAAAACATGAGGCTTGTCCCAGTATATCTTCAGACACTCCTGACGCTCACAATTCAAGAATTATTTTCTCACCTATTACCGTTCTGAGATGAGTTAGACTTGTTTGAGGGTAGGAAATTCGTCCTTCGCTCAGATTTCTTCAGATTTCAAACTCTGGAAATGAGGCAATTTTTTCTCTCGTCATATCTTTTTTTTGGATTTCCACAGAGACCTGAAAATTTCCATGACTGTTCACTAAAGCCTGCTGTCTCTTACGGTGAAAGAATGATATCGATACTCCAAATAGATTTAGAGTTACAAAGCGTTGTTTGAGCGCAGGTCAAGGCAGTTTTCGCTTGCCTCTACTCAGTTATGGTGCATTACAAGTCAAATATCTTTAATAATTCATATTTTAATGATAAATTGTCAACACTTGAAGATTCCCCCATCTCTTCTGAACAAAACGGTGTAAGAATGACCGTTCTAGCCCCTACGGTTAGGAAATTATGGTCATTTGTTTGAGCTTAGTCCTCACTATGAGAAATAGACTGCAAAAATCCTGTCTCTCTGCTGCGTGTGTAAAAACGGCTGCACCTGTTTTGGCGGGAAAAAGTACACCGCCTCTCTGATTGGTGGATTCAAATTTAGCAGCTCCCAGGCTGCTTGACTGACCTAAAAACTTGCTTCTCTCTCTTTCTGTGTGTGTGTGTTATAGTATTTCTTAATGATAGTATTTCTGCTTTTTATAGTATTTCTGCTTTTTATAGGATTTGTGCTTTTTATAGGATTTGTGCTTTTTATAGGATTTGTGCTTAATATAGTATTTCTGCTAAATTGTAGTATTTCTGCTTTTTATAGTATTTCTGCTAAATTATAGTATTTCTTAATGATAGTATTTCTGCTTTTTATAGTATTTCTGCTTTTTATAGGATTTCTGCTTTTTATAGGATTTGTGCTTTTTATAGTATTTGAGCTTAATATAGTATTTCTGCTTTTTATAGGATTTGTGCTTAATATAATATTTGTGACAAATACTGTTCCCTTTAGGCTCTGTGTATGTGTGTGTGTATCAATATTTCTCCCATTTTAAAGTATTACTCCTCCATAATTGTATTTCTGTTAAATCAAAGTACTTTTACTACATCTTAGTACTTCTGCTCAATCATAGTATTTCTGCTAAATTATAGTATTTCTGCTTTTTATAGTATTTCTGCTTTTTTAGTATTTCTGCTTTTTATAGGATTTGTGCTTAATATAGTATTTCTGCTATATTATAGTATTTCTGCTTTTTGTAGGATTTCTGCTTTTTATAGTATTTCTTCTTTTTATAGTATTTCTGCTTAATTACAGTATTTTTGCTTTTTATAGTATTTTTGCTTTTTATAGTATTTGTGCTTAATATAGTATTTCTGCTAAATTATAGTATTTCTGCTTTTTATAGTATTTCTTCTTTTTATAGTATTTCTGCTTAATTACAGTATTTCTGCTTTTTATAGTATTTCTGCTTTTTATAGTATTTGTGCTAAAACATAGTATTTCTTCTAAATGTAGTATTTATGCTTAATCATACTATTTCTATATATTACTGCCAGGTCCCCATGCAGCCAATCCTCTGTGAGGACTGTGACATTCAAATTTACAAATCAGAGCCTGCACGGCTTCCCAGCCGGCCAATCATATCTGAGGGCTCAGGCATTCAAATTTGCATGTTGGGGCCTTCACGGCTTGTAAGCCATCCAATCATATCTGAGGTCTGCCGTTTCTTCTCTCGTCATATCTCAGCGACGGTTGTACAAAGAGCAATGAAAATCGCAGTCAAAGTACACCAAAGTCCGCTGATTCACCCAGTACAAGAATTGTGCTTCTATTCCACCCAGTTTTTTAGTTACACGACGTTTTGTAACTCCAAAAAACTGCGTTTTTCGTCTCTTACCGCGATCTAATTCTGACTGATGACTAGTTCATGCATTTATTACTTCCAGGCTGGACTACTGCAATTCATTATTATCAGGATGTCCAAAAAACTCACTGAAAAGCCTTCAGTTAATCCAAAATGCTGCAGCAAGAGTACTGACAGGGACTAGAAAGAGAGAGCATATTTCTCCTGTTTTGGCTTCCCTTCATTGGCTTCCTGTTCAATCCAGAATTGAATTCAAAATCCTGCTCCTCACATACAAGGTCTTAAATAATCAGGCCCCATCTTATCTTAATGACCTTGTAGTACCATATTACCCTATTAGAGCACTTCGCTCCCACTCTGCAGGCCTACTTGTTGTTCCTAGAGTATTTAAAAGTAGAATGGGAGGGAGAGCCTTCAGTTTTCAGGCCCCTCTTCTGTGGAACCAGCTTCCAGTTTGGATTCGGGAGACAGACACTATCTCTACTTTTAAGATTAGGCTTAAAATCCTCCCTTAGTTATGCTGCAATAGATGTAGGCTGCCGGGGGATTCCCATGATGCATTGAGTTTTTCCTTTCCAGTCACCTTTCTCACTCACTCTGTGTTAATAGACCTCTCTGTATTGAATCTTATCTGTTATTAACCTCTGTCTCTCTTCCACAGCATGTCTTTTATCCTGTCTTCCTTCTCTCACCCCAACCGGTCGCAGCAGATGGCCGCCCCTCCCTGAGCCTGGTTCTGCCGGAGGTTTCTTCCTGTTAAAAGGGAGTTTTTCCTTCCCACTGTCGCCAAAGTGCTTGCTCATAGGGGGTCATATGATTGTTGGGCTTTTCTCTGTATCTATGAAGCGCCTTGAGGCGACATTTGTTGTGATTTGGCGCTATATAAATAAAATTGAATTGAATTGAATTGAATTATTTATGCTTAATCATACTATTTCTATATATTACTGCCAGGTCCCAAGGCAGCCAATCGTCTGTGAGGACTGACTCATTCAAATTTATAAATCAGAGCCTGCACGGCTTCCCAGCCAGCCAATCATATCTAAGGGCTCAGGCATTCAAATTTGCATATTGGGGCCTTCACGGCTTGTAAGCCCGCCAATCATATCTGAGGTCTGCCATTTCTTCTCTCGTCATATCTCAGCGACTGATGTACAAAGAGCAATGAAAATCGCAGTCAAAGTACACCAAAGTCCACTGATTCACCCAGTAGAAGAATTCTGCTTCTAGTCCACCTAGCTTTTGAGTTACATGACGTTTTGTAACTCCAAAAAACGGCGATTTTTGCCTCTCACCGCGATCTAATTCTGACTGCTCATGACCCTGTTTTCCACGCGCTTGCTCTCTTCCCCAGTGGTGCAGTTGGTAGTGACACGGGTCTGTAACCCAAAGGTCGTGGGTTCAATCCCACCTTGGTCAACATGTTTTTTTCCTTATAAATTAATACACTATAACAGACCAGTAATTCATATTGATCATTTATTATAATTCTGCAAACTTTTATGATTTTACCAGCTTTTCTAATATGGACCTCACATTCTTGTTAACACTCCATGGCACAAATACTGTTCCCTTTAGGCTCTGTGTATGTGTGTGTATATCAATATTTCTCCCATTTTAAAGTATTACTCCTCCATAATTGTATTTCTGTTAAATCAAAGTACTTTTACTACATCTTAGTACTTCTGCTCAATCATAGTATTTCTGCTAAATCATAGTATTTTTGCCAAATCATGGTTTTTGTGCCAAATCATAACATTTGTGTTATGTTATAGTATTACTACTAAGTGGAGGAATTTCTGCCATGTTACAGTATATATGCTGATTACAGTATTTCTGCTAAATCATATTATTTCTACTATATTATATTTCTCTTTCTAAATATAGCATTTCTGCTATATAATTGTATTCCTGCTATGTTATAATATTTGTGCTAAACCAGAGTATTTGTGCCAAATGATAGTATTTCTGTCAAATTATAGTATTTGTGCTAAAACATAGTATTAATTTAAAATTACAATATTCATAGTTCATCACAGTGTCTCTGGTAAATCACAGTATTTCTGCTATGTTGTACTATTTTTGTAAATCATAGTGTTTCTGTAATGTTTAAGTATTTTTGTCTAAATATATTCTTTCTGTTATCTTAAATTATTTCTCCTAAATTCTTGTATATTTGAGAAGTTATCATGTTTCTGCTAAGTTACAATATTTCTGCCAAGTTCTGCTATGCTATTGTATTTCTGCCAAGTATTATGTTTCCTCTAAGATATTGCAGTTCTGCTAAGTTATTACTTTTTAGCAAAGTTCCTTTGCTTCTGCAAAGTTTTTACCATTTCTGCAACTTTTCAGCTTTTTCAGCTAGTTTTTGCAGACAGCTTCAGCTTTAAAGCATCCACACTGCATTTTCGCAGGAAATGCAAATTTTTCTAGTTGTGTGGATGCTTTAAGGCATCCACACTATTGTTTTCCTGTTTCTCTTTATTCTTTATTATTATTATTATTCTTGGGACTTCCGTACACTTTTCGCCATTGAACTACTTCCACAATTTTTGTGCTATTTTCACCATTCAAATTTTAAACTATTCTGCTATTTTTGCTCTTTTATGCTATATCTTGTGGTATTTTTTGCTATTATACTTTTTAAAATATTAAGCTTTTTTCCTTTAATTTGTCCCATTGAAATGAATGGGAAACTTCCGCAATTCTGCTAAAATTTGCTTGTTTTTGAAACTTAACTACTTCCTCATATTTTCACTTAGAACAACCATTCAAACTTTAAAATGTTCTCAAATTATTGGGCTATTCAGGTATAAATCATCTTTTTCAAATCTTTTATCGTTTTATTTTTATCCCTCTTAAAGTTTTGAGTTGCAAAATTGGGATTTTTCACAAAATACATGGGTTGTTATTGTTGCTATGCAGTTGGTTCTAAGTGAGACACTGTAAGTTTCGCAGTCTTCTCTTCATGTCCGAACAACTTCTTGCTACTTGCTCAATTTTCACTCAACCCCCACAAATTATACATCAAAACGTAGGTATTTTTGCTGGCTTTCAGAAAATGTCACTATCATTGTTGTGGTATTGATAGAATTTTGGCAAATCTCCTCAGACCAACCCAAAGTCTGAAAACTCTCCATAGAAAGTCAATGGAGAGTTTGTTCAAAATCACCGCTGGATTTCTCTAATGAGAGGCATTTTCGAATCGTCATATCTCCTTAACAAAGCGAAGTTAAAACATGAGGCTTGTCCCAGTATATCTTCAGACACTCCTGACGCTCACAATTCAAGAATTTTTTTCTCACCTATTACCATTTGGCCATGAATTACGTTTGTTTGAGGGTAGGAAATCCGTCCTTCGCTCAGATTTCTTCAGATTTCAAACTCTGGAAATGAACCACTTTTTTCTCTCGTCATATCTTTTTAATGGATTTCTATAGAGACCTGAAAATTTCTATGACTGTTCACTAAAGCCTGCTGTCTCTTACGGTGAAAGAATTTCATCGATACTCCAAATAGATTTAGAGTTACAAAGCGTTGTTTGAGGGCAAGTCAAGGCAGTTTTTGTTTCGCCTCTACTCAGTTATAGTGCATTACAAGTCAAATATCTTTAATAATTCATATTTTAATGATAAATTGTCAACACTTGAAGATTCCCCCATCTCTTCTGAACAAAACGGTGTAAGAATGACCGTTCTAGCCCCTACGGTTAGGAAATTATGGCCATTTGTTTGGAGGGTAGTCCTCACTATGAGAAATAGACTGCAAAAATCCTATCTCTCTGCTGTGTGTGTAAAAACGGCTGCACCTTTTTTGGCGGGAAATAGTACACAGCCTCTCTGATTGGTGGATTCAAATTTAGCAGCTCCCAGGCTGCTTGACTGACCTACAAAGTTGCTTCTCTCTCCCTCTGTGTGTGTGTGTGTGTGTGTGTGTGTGTGTGTGTGTATTTCTGCTTTTTATAGTATTTCTGCTAAATTATAGTATTTCTGCTTTTTGTATTATTTCTGCTTTTTATAGTATTTCTGCTTTTTATAGGATTTGTGCTTAATATAGGATTTCTGCTTGATATAGGATTTCTGCTCAATTATAGTATTTCTGCTTTTTATAGTATTTCTGCTTAATATAGTATTTCTGCTAAATTATAGTATTTCTGCTTTTTATAGTATTTCTGCTTAATATAGTATTTCTGCTAAATTATAGGATTTCTGCTTTTTATAGGATTTCTGCTTAATATAGGATTTCTGCTTAATATAATAAGTCTGCTTAATATAGGATTTCTGCTAAATTATACTATTTCTGCTTTTTATAGGTTTTGTGCTTATTATAATATTTGCGCTTAATATAGTATTTCTGCTTAATTATAGTATTTCTGCTAAATTATAGTATTTCTGCTTTTCATAGTATTCGTGCTAAAACATAATATTTCTACTAAATTTAGTATTTATGCTTAATCATACTATTTCTATATATTACTGCCACGTCCCCAAGCAGCCAATCCTCTGTGAGGACTGAGACATTCAAATTTACAAATCAGGGCCTGCACGGCTTCCCAGCCAGCCAATCATATCTGAGGTGTTCCGTTTCTTCTCTCATCATATCTCCGCGACGGTTGTACAAAGAGCAATGAAAATCGCAGTCAAGGTACACCAAAGTCCGCTGATTCACCCAGTACAATAATTATACTTCTAGTCCACCTAGTTTTTGAGTTACGCGACGTTTTGTAACTCCAAAAAATGGCGTTTTTTGCCTCTCACCGCGATCTAATTCTGACTGCTCATGACCCTGTTTTCCAGGGGTCTGTTCTCTTTCCCAGTGGCGCAGTTGGTAATGACAGGGGTCTGCAACCAAAAGGTCGTGGGTTCGATTCCACCTTGATCAACATGTTTTTCTCCCTACAAATTAATACACTATCACAGACCAGTAATTCATATTGTTTATTTATTACAATTCTGCAAACTTTTATCATTTTACCAGCTTTTCTAATATGGACCTCATATTCTTGTTAACACTCCATGGCACAAATACTGTTCCCTTTAGGCTCTGTGTATGTGTGTGTGTATCAATATTTCTCCCATTTTAAAGTACTACTCCACCATAATTGTATTTCTGTTAAATCAAAGTACTTTTACTACATCTTAGTACTTCTGCTCAATCATAGTATTTTTGCCAAATCATGGTTTTTGTGCCAAATCATAACATTTGTGTTATGTTATAGTATTACTACTAAGTGGAGGAATTTCTGTCATGTTACAGTATATGTGCTGATTACAGTATTTCTACTAAATCATATTATTGCTACTATATTATATTTTTCTTTCTAAATATAGCATTTCTGCTATATAATTGTATTTCTGCTATGTTACAATATTTGTGCTTTTTATATTATTTCTGCTTTTTACAGTATTTCTGCTTTTTATAGTATTTCTACTTTTTATAGGATTTCTGCTTAATATAGTATTTCTGCTTAATATAGTATTTCTGCTTTTTATATTATTTCTGCTTAATATATTATTTCTGCTAAATTATAGTATTTCTGCTTTTTATAGGATTTCTGCTTAATATAATAAGTCTGCTTAATATAGGATTTCTGCTAAATTATACTATTTCTGCTTTTTATAGGATTTGTGCTTAATATAGGATTTCTGCTCAATTATAATATTTCTGCTCAATTATAGTATTTCTGCTTTTTATAGTATTTCTGCTTAATATAGTATTTCTACTAAATTATAGTATTTCTGCTAAATTATAGTATTTCTGCTTAATATAGTATTTCTGCTAAATTATAGTATTTCTGCTTTTTATAGTATTTCTGCTTAATATAGTATTTCTGCTAAATTATAGTATTTCTGCTTTTTATAGTATTTCTGCTTTTTATAGTATTTCTGCTTTTTATAGTATTTGTGCTAAAACATAGTATTAATTTAAAATTACAATATTCATAGTTCATCACAGTGTCTCTGGTAAAATACAGTATTTCTGCTATGTTGTACTATTTTTCTAAATCATAGTGTTTCTGTAATGTTTAAGTATTTTCGGCTAAATATATTCTTTCTGTTATCTTATACTATTTCTCCTAAATTCTTGTATTTTTGAGAAGTTATCATGTTTCTGGTAAGTTATAGTATTTCTGCCAAGTTCTGCTTTGCTATTGTATTTCTGCCAAGTATTATGTTTCCTCTAAGATATTGCAGTTCTGCCAAGTTATTACATTTTAGCAAAGTTCCTTTTACAATTTCTGCAACTTTTCAGCTTTTTCAGCTAGTTTTTGCAGACAGCTTCAGCTTTAAAGCATCCACACTGCATTTTCGCAGGAAATGCAAATTTTTCTAGTTGTGTGGATGCTTTAAGGCATCCACACTATTGTTTTCCTGTTTCTCTTTATTCTTTATTATTGTGTGGATGCTTTAAGGCATCCACACTATTGTTTTCCTGTTTCTCTTTATTCTTTATTATTATTATTATTATTCTTGGGACTTCCGTACACTTTTCGCCGTTGAACTACTTCCACAATTTTTGTGCTATTTTCACCGTTCAAATTTTAAACTATTCTGCTATTTTTGCTCTTTTGTGCTATATCTTTTGGTATTTTTTGCTATTATACTTTTTAAAATATTAAGCTTTTTTCCTTTAATTTGTCCCATTGAAATGAATGGGAACCTTCCGCAATTCTGCTAAAACTTGCTTGTTTTTGAAACTTAACTACTTCCTCATATTTTCACTTAGAACAACCATTCAAACTTTAAAATGTTGTCAAATTATTGGGCTATTCAGCTATAAATCAGCTTTTTCAAATCTTTTACCGTTTTACTTTTATCCCACTTAAAGTTTTGAGTTTCATCTTTGTGATTTTCCACAAAATACATGGGTTGTTATGGTTGCTATGCAGTTGGTTCTAAGTGAGGCACTGTAAGTTTCGCAGTCTTCTCTTCATGTCCGAACAACTTCTTGCTACTTGCTCAATTTTCACTCAACTTCCACAAATTATACATCAAAACGTAGGTATTTTTGCTGGCTTTCAGAAAATGTCATTATCATTGTTGTGGACTTTATAGCATTTTGGCAAATCTCCTCAGACCAACACAAAGTCGGAAAACTCTCCATAGAAAGTCAATGGAGAGTTTGTTCAAAATCACCGCTTGATTTCTGTAATGAGAGGCATATTCGAATCGTCATATCTCCTTAATGAAGCGACGTTAAGACATGAGGCTTGTCCCGATATATCTTCAGACACTCCTGACGCTCACAAATCAAGAATTTTTTTCTTACCTATTACCATTTGGCCATGAATTACGTTTGTTTGAGGGTAGGAAATCCGTCCTTCGCTCAGATTTCTTCAGCTTTCAAACTCTGGAAATGAACCACTTTTTTCTCTCGTCATATCTGTTTGATAGATTTCCACAGAGACCTGAAAATTTCCATGCCTGTTCACCAAAGCCTGCTGTCTCTTACGGTGAAAGAATGATATCAATACTCCAAATAGATTTAGAGTTAGAAAGCGTTGTTTGAGGGCAAGTCAAGGCAGTTTTCGCTTCGCCTCTATTCAGTTATGGTGCATTACAAGTCAAATATCTTTAATAATTCATATTTTAATGATAAATTGTCAACACTTGAAGATTCCCCCATCTCTGCTGAACAAAACGGTGTAAGAATGGCCGTTCTAGCCCCTACGGTTAGGAAATTATGGTCATTTGTTTGAGTTTAGTCCTCACTATGAGAAATAGACTGCAAAATTCCTGCCTCTCTGCTGTGTGTGTGTAAAAACGGCTGCACCTGTTTTGGCGGGAAAAAGCACACAGCCTCTCTGATTGGTAGATTCAAATTTAGCAGCTCCCAGGCTGCTTGACTGACCTACAAAGTTGCTTCTCTCTCCCTCTGTGTGTGTGTTTGTGTGTGTATTTCTGCTTTTTATAGTATTTCTGCTAAATTATAGTATTTCTGCTTTTTATAGTATTTCTGCTTTTTATAGTATTTCTACTTTTTATAGGATTTCTGCTTAATATAGTATTTCTGCTCAATTATAGTATTTCTGCTCAATTATAGTATTTCTGCTTAATATAGTATTTCTACTAAATTATAGTATTTCTGCTAAATTATAGTATTTCTGCTTTTTATAGTATTTCTGCTTAATATAGTATTTCTGCTAAATTATAGTATTTCTGCTTTTTATAGTATTTCTGCTTAATATAGTATTTCTGCTAAATTATAGTATTTCTGCTTTTTATAGGATTTCTGCTTAATATAATAAGTCTGTTTAATATAGGATTTCTGCTAAATTATACTATTTCTGCTTTTTATAGGATTTGTGCTTAATATAGGATTTCTGCTCAATTATAGTATTTCTGCTCAATTATAGTATTTCTGCTTTTTATAGTATTTCTGCTTAATATAGTATTTCTGCTAAATTATAGTATTTCTGCTTTTTATAGGATTTGTGCTTAATATAGGATTTCTGCTTAATATAATAAGTCTGCTTAATATAGGATTTCTGCTAAATTATACTATTTCTGCTTTTTATAGGATTTGTGCTTAAAATAGGATTTCTGCTTAATATAGTATGTCTGCTTAATATAGGATTTCTGCTGAATTATAGTATTTCTGCTAAATTATAGTATTTCTGCTTTTTATAGTACTTCTGCTAAATTATAGTATTTCTGCTTAATATAGTATTTCTGCTTTTTATAGTATTTCTGCTTAATATAGTATTTCTGCTAAATTATAGTATTTCTGCTTTTTATAGTATTCGTGCTAAAACATAGTATTTCTACTAAATGTAGTATTTATGCTTAATCATACTATTTCTATATATTACTGCCACGTCCCCAAGCAGCCAATCCTCTGTGACGACTGAGACATTCAAATTTACAAATCAGGGCCTGCACGGCTTCCCAGCCAGCCAATCATATCTGAGGTGTTCCGTTTCTTCTCTCATCATATCTCCGCGACGGTTGTACAAAGAGCAATGGAAATCGCAGTCAAGGTACACCAAAGTCCGCTGATTCACCCAGTACAATAATTATACTTCTAGTCCACCTAGTTTTTGAGTTACGCAACATTTTGTAACTCCAAAAAACGCCGTTTTTCGCCTCTCACCGCGATCTAATTCTGACTACTCATGACCCTGTTTTCCAGGCACCTGTTCTCTTTCCCAGTGGCGCAGTTGGTAATGACAGGGGGTCTGCAACCAAAAGGTCGTGGGTTCGATTCCACCTTGATCAACATGTTTTTCTCCCTACAAATTAATACACTATCACAGACCAGTAATTCATATTGTTTATTTATTAGAATTCTGCAAACTTTTATCATTTTACCAGCTTTTCTAATATGGACCTCATATTCTTGTTAACACTCCATGGCACAAATACTGTTCCCTTTAGGCTCTGTGTATGTGTGTGTGTATCAATATTTCTCCCATTTTAAAGTACTACTCCTCCATAATTGTATTTCTGTTAAATCAAAGTACTTTTACTACATCTTAGTACTTCTGCTCAATCATAGTATTTTTGCCAAATCATGGTTTTTGTGCCAAATCATAACATTTGTGTTATGTTATAGTATTACTACTAAGTGGAGGAATTTCTGTCATGTTACAGTATATGTGCTGATTACAGTATTTCTACTAAATCATATTATTTCTACTATATTATATTTTTCTTTCTAAATATAGCATTTCTGCTATATAATTGTATTTCTGCTATGTTATGATATTTGTGCTAAACCAGAGTATTTGTGCTGAAACATAGTATTTCTGCCAAATGATAGTATTTCTGCTTAATTATAGTATTTGTGCTTTTTATAGTATTTCTGCTTTTTATACGATTTGTGCTTAATATAGTATTTGTGCTTAATATAGTATTTCTGCTAAATTATAGTATTTCTGCTTTTTATAGTATTTCTGCTAAATTATAGTATTTCTGCTTTTTATAGTATTTCTGCTTTTTATAGTATTTCTGCCTTTTATAGGATTTGTGCTTAATATAGTATTTGTGCTTAATATAGTATTTCTGCTTTTTATAGTATTTCTGCTTTTTATAGTATTTGTGCTAAAACATAGTATTAATTTAAAATTACAATACTCATAGTTCATCATAGTGTCTCTGGTAAAACACAGTATTTCTGCTATGTTGTACTATTTTTCTAAATCATAGTGTTTCTGTAATGTTTAAGTATTTTCGGCTAAATATATTCTTTCTGTTATCTTATACTATTTCTCCTAAATTCTTGTATTTTTGAGAAGTTATCATGTTTCTGGTAAGTTACAGTATTTCTGCCAAGTTCTGCTTTGCTATTGTATTTCTGCCAAGTATTATGTTTCCTCTAAGATATTGCAGTTCTGCCAAGTTATTACATTTTAGCAAAGTTCCTTTTACAATTTCTGCAACTTTTCAGCTTTTTCAGCTAGTTTTTGCAGACAGCTTCAGCTTTAAAGCATCCACACTGCATTTTCGCAGGAAATGCAAATTTTTCTAGTTGTGTGGATGCTTTAAGGCATCCACACTACTGTTTTCCTGTTTCTCTTTATTCTTTATTATTATTATTATTATTCTTGGGACTTCCGTACGTTTTTCGCCGTTGAACTACTTCCACAATTTTTGTGCTATTTTCACCATTCAAATTTTAAACTATTCTGCTACTTTTGCTCTTTTATGCTATATCTTTTGGTATTTTTTGCTATTATACTTTTTAAAATATTAAGCTTTTTTCCTTTAATTTGTCCCATTGAAATGAATGGGAAACTTCCGCAATTCTGCTAAAATTTGCTTGTTTTTGAAACTTAACTACTTCCTCATATTTTCACTTAGAACAACCATTCAAACTTTAAAATGTTCTCCAATTATTGGGCTATTCAGGTATAAATCAGCTTTTTCAAATCTTTTACCGTTTTATTTTTATCCCTCTTAAAGTTTTGAGTTGCAAAATTGTGATTTTTCAGAAAATACATGCGTTGTTATGGTTGCTATGCACTTGGTTCTAAGTGAGACACTGAAGGTTTCGCAGTCTTCTCTTCATGTCCGAACAACTTCTTGCTACTTGCTCAATTTTCACTCAACTTCCACAAATTATACATCAAAACGTAGGTATTTTTGCTGGCTTTCAGAAAATGTCACTATCATTGTTGTGGGATTTATAGAATTTTGGCAAATCTCCTCAGACCAACACAAAGTCGAAAAACTCTCCATAGAAAGTCAATGGAGAATTTGTTCAAAATCACCGCTGGATTTCTCTAATGAGAGGCATTTTCGAATCGTCATATCTCCCCAACGAAGCAAAGTTAAAACATGAGGCTTGTCCCAGTATATCTTCAGACACTCCTGACGCTCACAATTCAAGAATTATTTTCTCACCTATTACCGTTCTGAGATGAGTTAGACTTGTTTGAGGGTAGGAAATTCGTCCTTCGCTCAGATTTCTTCAGATTTCAAACTATGGAAATGAACCACTTTTTTCTCTCGTCATATCTTTTTTTTGGATTTCCACAGAGACCTGAAAATTTCCATGACTGTTCACCAAAGCCTGCTGTCTCTTACGGTGAAAGAATGATATCGATACTCCAAATAGATTTAGAGTTAGAAAGCGTTGTTTGAGCGCAGGTCAAGGCAGTTTTCGCTTGCCTCTACTCAGTTATGGTGCATTACAAGTCAAATATCTTTAATAATTCATATTTTAATGATAAATTGTCAACACTTGAAGATTCCCCCATCTCTTCTGAACAAAACGGTGTAAGAATGACCGTTCTAGCCCCTACGGTTAGGAAATTATGGCCATTTGTTTGGAGGGTAGTCCTCACTATGAGAAATAGACTGCAAAAATCCTGTTTCTCTGCTGTGTGTGTAAAAACGGCTGCACCTGTTTTGGCGGGAAAATGTACACAGCATCTCTGATTGGTGGATTCAAATTCAGCAGCTCCCAGGCTGCTTGACTGACCTGCAAAGTTGCTTCTCTCTCCCTCTGTGTGTGTGTGTGTGTGTGTATTTCTGCTTTTTATAGGATTTGTGCTTAATATAGTATTTAATATAGTATTTTTTGCTTAATTATAGTATTTCTGCTTTTTATAGTACTTCTGCTTTTTATAGTATTTGTGCTTAATATAGTATTTCTGCTTTTCATAGTATTTCTGCTAAATTATAGTATTTCTGCTCTTTATATTATTTCTGCAAAATTACAGTATTTCTGCTAAATTATAGTACTTCTGCTTTTTATACTATTTCTGCTTTTTATAGTATTTCTGCTAAATTATAGTATATCTGCTTAATATAGTATTTCTGCTTTTTATACTATTTCTGTTTAATATAGTATTTGTGCTTAATATAGCATTTCTGCTAAATTATAGTATTTCTGCTTTTTATAGTATTTCTGCTACATTATAGTATTTCTGTTTTTTATAGTATTTGTGCTTCATATAGTATTTCTACTAAATCATAGTATTTCTGCTAAATTATAGTATTTCTGCTTTTTATAGAATTTCTGCTTAATATAGTATTTGTGCTTAATATAGTATTTCTGCTTTTTATAGTATTTCTGCTTAATATAGTATTTCTGCTAAATTGTAGTATTTCTGATTTTTATAGTATTTCTGCTTAATATAGTATTTCTGCTAAATTATAGTGTTTCTGCTACTTCATAGTATTTCTGCTTTTTATAGGATTTGTGCTTAATATAGTATTTCTGCTTTTTATAGTATTTCTGCTTAATACAGTATTTCTGCTTAATATAGTATTTCTGCTTAATATAGTATTTCTGCTAAATTATAGTATTTCTGCTACATTATAGTATTTCTGCTAAATCATATTATTTCTATTATATTATATTTTTCTTTCTAAATATAGCATTTCTGCTATATAATTTTATCTCTGCTATGTTCTAATATTTGTGCTAAACCAGAGTATTTGTGCTGAAACACAGTATTTCTGCCAAATGATAGTATTTCTGCCAAATGATAGTATTTGTGCTAAAACATAGTATTAATTTAAAATTACAATATTCATAGTTCATCACAGTGTCTCTGGTAAATCACAGTATTTCTGCTATGTTGTACTATTTTTCTAAATCATAGTCTTTCTGTAATGTTTAAGTATTTTTGACTAAATATATTCTTTCTGTTTTCTTATACTATTTCTCCTAAATTCTTGTATATTTGAGAAGTTATCATGTTTCTGGTAAGTTACAATATTTCTGACACGTTCTGCTATGCTATTGTATTTCTGCCAAGTATTATGTTTCCTCTAAGATACTGCAGTTCTGTTAAGTTATTACTTTTTAGCAAAGTTCCTTTGCTTCTGCAAAGTTTTTACAATTTCTGCAACTTTTCAGCTTTTTCAGCTAGTTTTTGCAGACAGCTTCAGCTTTAAAGCATCCACACTGCATTTTCGCAGGAAATGCAAATTTTTCTAGTTATTATTATTATTATTCTTGGGACTTCCGTACGTTTTTCGCCGTTGAACTACTTCCACAATTTTTGTGCTATTTTCACCGTTCAAATTTTAAACTATTCTGCTATTTTTGCTCTTTTATGCTATATCTTTTGGTATTTTTTGCTATTATACTTTTTAAAATATTAAGCTTTTTTCCTTTAATTTGTCCCATTGAAATGAATGGGAAACTTCCGCAATTCTGCTAAAATTTGCTCGTTTTTGAAACTTAACTACTTCCTCATATTTTCACTTAGAACAACCATTCAAACTTTAAAATGTTCTCAAATTATTGGGCTATTCAGGTATAAATCAGCTTTTTCAAATCTTTTACCGTTTTATTTTTATCCCTCTTAAAGTTTTGAGTTGCAAAATTGTGATTTTTCACAAAATACATGCGTTGTTATGGTTGCTATGCACTTGGTTCTAAGTGAGACACTGTAAGTTTCGCAGTCTTCTCTTCATGTCCGAACAACTTCTTGCTACTTGCTCAATTTTCACTCAACTTCCACAAATTATACATCAAAACGTAGGTATTTTTGCTGGCTTTCAGAAACTGTTACTATCATTGTTGTGGGATTTATAGAATTTTGGCAAATCTCCTCAGACCAACACAAAGTCGGAAAACTCTCCATAGAAAGTCAATGGAGAGTTTGTTCAAAATCACCGCTTGATTTCTGTAATGAGAGGCATATTCGAATCGTCATATCTCCTTAACGAAGCGTTGTTAAGACATGAGGCTTGTCCCAGTATATCTTCAGACACTCCTGACGCTCACAAATCAAGAATTTTTTTCTCACCTATTACCATTTGGGCATGAATTACGTTTGTTTGAGGGTAGGAAATTCGTCCTTCGCTCAGATTTCTTCAGATTTCAAACTCTGGAAATGAACCACTTTTTTCTCTCGTCATATCTTTTTGATAGATTTCCACAGAGACCTGAAAATTTCCATGCCTGTTCACCAAAGCCTGCTGTCTCTTACGGTGAAAGAATGATATCGATACTCCAAATAGATTTAGAGTTAGAAAGTGTTGTTTGAGGGCAAGTCAAGGCAGTTTTCGCTTAGCCTCTACTCAGTTATGGTGCATTACAAGTCAAATATCTTTAATAATTCATATTTTAATGATAAATTGTCAACACTTGAAGATTCCCCCATCTCTTCTGAACAAAACGGTGTAAGAATGACCGTTCTAGCCCCTACGGTTAGGAAACTATGGCCATTTGTTTGAGTTTAGTCCTCACTATGAGAAATAGACTGCAAAAATCCTGTCTCTCTGCTGCATGTGTAAAAACGGCTGCACCTGTTTTGGCGGGAAAAAGTACACAGCCTCTCTGATTGGTGGATTCAAATTTAGCAGCTCCCAGGCTGCTTGAATGGCCTAAAAACTTGCTTCTCTCTCTTTCTGTGTTGTGTTATAGTATTTCTAAATTATAGTATTTCTGCTTTTTGTAGTTTTTCTGCTTTTTATAGGATTTGTGCTTAATATAATATTTCTGCTAAATTATAGTATTTCTGCTTTTTATATTATTTCTGCTAAGTTATAGTATTTCTGCTTTTTATAGTATTTCTGCTTTTTATAGTATTTCTGCTTAATATAGTATTTCTGCTTTTTATAGTATTTGTGCTTAATATAGTATTTCTGCTTTTTATAGTATTTCTGCTTTTTATATGATTTCTGCTTTTTATAGGATTTCTGCTTAATATAGTATTTCTGCTAAATTATAGTATTTCTGCTTTTTATAGTATTTCTGCTAAATTATAGTATTTCTGCTTTTTATAGGATTTGTGCTTAATATAGTATTTCTGCTTTTTATAGGATTTGTGCTTAATATTGTATTTCTGCTTTTTATAGTATTTCTGCTTTTTATAGTATTTGTGCTTAATATAGTATTTCTGCTAAATTATAGTATTTCTGCTTTTTATAGTATTTGTGCTATAACATAGTATTTCTACTAAATGTAGTATTTATGCTTAATCATACTATTTCTATATATTACTGCCAGGTCCCCAGGCAGCCAATCCTCTGTGAGGACAGACATTCAAATTTACAAATCAGAGCCTAAACGGCTTCTCAGCCAGCCAATCATATCTGAGGGCTCAGGCATTCAAATTTGCATATTGGGGCCTTCACGGCTTGTAAGCCAGCCAATCATATCTGAGGTCTGCCGTTTCTTCTCTCGTCATATCTCAGCAACGGATGTACAAAGAGCAATGAAAATCGCAGTCAAAGTACACCAAAGTCCGCTGATTGACCCAGTAAAAGAATTATGCTTCTAGTCCACCTAGTTTTTGAGTTACACGACGTTTTGTAACTCCAAAAAACGGCGTTTTTTTGCCTTTCACCGCGATCTAGTTCTGACTGCTCATGACCCTGTTTTCCAGTCACCTGCTCTCTGCCCCAGTGGTGCAGTTGGTAGTGACACGGGTCTACAAGCCAAAGGTTGTGGGTTCAATCCTACCTTGGTCAACATGTTTTTTTTCCCTACAAATTAATACACTATCACAGACAAGTAATTCATATTCATCATTTATTACAATTCTGCAAACTTTTATCATTTTACCAGCTTTTCTAATATGGACCTCACATTCTTGTTAACACTCCATGGCACAAATACTGTTCCCTTTAGGCTCTGTGTATGTGTGTGTATCAATATTTCTCCCATTTTAAAGTATTACTCCTCCATAATTGTATTTCTGTTAAATCAAAGTACTTTTACTACATCTTAGTACTTCTGCTCAATCATAGTATTTCTGCTAAATCATAGTATTTTTGCCAAATCATGGTTTTTGTGCCAAATCATAACATTTGTGTTATGTTATAGTATTACTACTAAGTGGAGGAATTTCTGTCATGTTACAGTATATGTGCTGATTACAGTATTTCTGCTAAATCATAGTAGTTCTACTATATTATATTTTTCTTTCTAAATATAGCATTTCTGCTATATAATTGTATTTCTGCTATGTTATAATATTTGTGCTAAACCAGAGTATTTGTGCTGAAACATAGTATTTCTGCCAAATGATAGTATTTCTGTCAAATTATAGTATTTGTGCTAAAACATAGTATTAATTTAAAATTACAATATTCATAGTTAATCACAGTGTCTCTGGTAAATCACAGTATTCCTGCTATGTTGTACTATTTTTGTAAAACATAGTGTTTCTGTAATGTTAAAGTATTTTGGGGTAAATATATTCTTTCTGTTATCTTATACTATTTCTCCTAAATTCTTGTATATTTGAGAAGTTATCATGTTTCTGGTAAGTTACAATATTTCTGCCAAGTTCTGCTATGCTATTGTATTTCTGCCAAGTATTATGTTTCCTCTAAGATATTGCAGTTCTGCTAAGTTATTACTTTTTAGCAAAGTTCCTTTGCTTCTGCAAAGTTTTTACAATTTCTGCAACTTTTCAGCTTTTTCAGCTAGTTTTTGCAGACAGCTTCAGCTTTAAAGCATCCACACTGCATTTTCGCAGGAAATGCAAATTTTTCTAGTTGTGTGGATGCTTTAAGGCATCCACACTATTGTTTTCCTGTTTCTCTTTATTCTTTATTATTATTATTCTTAGGACTTCCGTACGTTTTTCGCCGTTTAACTACTTCCACAATTTTTGTGCTATTTTCACCATTCAAATTTTAAACTATTCTGCTATTTCTGCTAATGTGTGCTATATCTTTTGGTATTTTTCACTATTATACTTTTTAAAATATTAAGCTTTTTTCCTTTAATTTGTCCCATTGAAATGAATGGGAAACTTCTGCAATTCTGCTAAAATTTGCTTGTTTTTGAAACTTAACTACTTCCTCATATTTTCACTTAGAACAACCATTCAAACTTTAAAATGTTCTCAAATTATTGGGCTATTCAGCTATAAATCAGCTTTTTCAAATCTTTTACCGTTTTATTTTTATCCCTCTTAAAGTTTTGAGTTGCAAAATTGTGATTTTTCACAAAATACATGCGTTGTTATGGTTGCTATGCACTTGGCTTTCAGCGTTCCACTGTAGGTTTCGCAGTCTTCTCTTCATGTCCGAACAACTTCTTGCTACTTGCTCAATTTTCACTCAACTTCCACAAATTATACATCAAAACGTAGGTATTTTTGCTGGCTTTCAGAAAATGTCACCATCATTTTTGTGAGATTTATAGAATTTTGGCAAATCTCCTCAGACCAACACAAAGTCGGAAAACTCTCCATAGAAAGTCAATGGAGAGTTTGTTCAAAATCACCGCTTGATTTCTGTAATGAGAGGCATTTTCGAATCGTCATATCTCCTTAACGAAGCAAAGTTAAAACATGAGGCTTGTCCCAGTATATCTTCAGACACTCCTGACGCTCACAATTCAAGAATTTTTTTCTCACCTATTACCATTTGGCCATGAATTACGTTTGTTTGAGGGTAGGAAATTCGTCCTTTGCTCAGATTTCTTCAGCTTTCAAACTCTGGAAATGAGGCAATTTTTTCTCTCGTCATATCTTTTTTTTGGATTTCCACAGAGACCTGAAGATTTCCATGACTGTTCACCAAAGCCTGCTGTCTCTTACGGTGAAAGAATGATATCGATACTCCAAATAGATTTAGAGTTAGAAAGCGTTGTTTGAGGGCAAGTCAAGGCAGTTTTCGCTTCGCCTCTACTCAGTTATGGTGCATTAGAAGTCAAATATCTTTAATAATTCATATTTTAATGATAAATTGTCAACACTTGAAGATTCCCCCATCTCTTCTGAACAAAACGGTGTAAGAATGACCGTTCTAGCCCCTACGGTTAGGAAATTATGGTCATTTGTTTGAGTTTAGTCCTCACTATGAGAAATAGACTGCAAAAATCCTGCCTCTCTGCTACGTGTGTAAAAATGGCTGCACCTGTTTTGGCGGGAAAAAGTAGACAGCCTCTCTGATTGGTGGATTCAAATTTAGCAGCTCCCAGGCTGCTTGACTGACCTACAAACTTGCTTCTCTCTCTTTCTGTGTGTGTGTTTGTGTGTGTGTGTGTGTGTGTGTGTGACAGAGAGAGAGAGAGAGAGAGAGAAAGAGAGAGAGAGAGAGAAAGCCTTTTAATATAGTATTTGTGCTTAATATAGTATTTCTGCTAAATTATAGTATTTCTGCTTTTTATAGTATTTCTGCTTTTTATAGTATTTCTGCTAAATTATAGTATTTGTGCTTAATATAGTATTTGGGCTTAATATAGTATTTCTGCTAAATTATAGTATTTCTGCTTTTTATAGGATTTGTGCTTAATATAGTATTTCTGCTAAATTATAGTATTTCTTCTAAATTATAGTATTTCTGCTTTTTATAGGATTTCTGCTTTTTATAGTATTTCTGCTTTTTATAGTATTTCTGCTTTTAATAGTGCTTGTGCTTTTTATAGTATTTGTGCTTAATATAGTATTTGTGCTTAATATAGTATTTCTGCTAAATTATAGTATTTCTGCTTTTTATAGTATTTGTGCTAAATGATAGTATTTCTGCTTTTTATAGTATTTCTGCTAAATTATAGTATTTCTGCATTTTATAGTATTTCTGCATTTTATAGGATTTGTGCTTAATATAGTATTTCTGCTTAATATAGTATTTCTGCTAAATTATAGTATTTCTGCTTTTTATAGTATTTCTGCATTTTATAGGATTTGTGCTTAATATAGTATTTCTGCTAAATTATAGTATTTCTGCTTAATATAGTATTTCTGCTAAATTATAGTATTTCTGCTTTTTATAGTATTTCTGCATTTTATAGGATTTGTGCTTAATATAGTATTTCTGCTTAATATAGTATTTCTGCTAAATTATAGTATTTCTGCTAAATTATAGTATTTCTGCTTTTTATAGGATTTCTGCTTTTTATAGTATTTCTGCTTTTTATAGTATTTGTGCTTTTTATAGTATTTCTGCTTAATATAGTATTTGTGCTTAATATAGTATTTCTGCTAAATTATAGTATTTCTGCTTTTTATAGGATTTGTGCTTAATATATGTCAGGGTTCTGGGTCTGAGCAACCCAGGATCCCTGAGCAGTTATGGACTAGTTATATCTTATGTATTTTTGGTGTTACTTCCCCTTTTGCTCTATGCTTGTACATATGTGGAGACGCTTGTTAAATTCCCCTGGTTGGTGGACTCCCTCAATCCAGTTGTCCTGGACTTCCTGCTTTCCACCCTCCACCTCCACTCTCCTCCTCAGGGTGCTCACCGGCCCGGACCGCTGGTGGATTCACAGCCTGAGATGCCGGCCCCGACGTCTACACGGAAACGACGTTCGCGCCGCCGGCTTTCCTCACCGCAGCCTAATCCACGAACTTCTCAAGAGTCGGCTGTGGTGAGTAGTACGGACAATTTTCCATTTCCCTCACCATCTGTGTTTGTGTCTGCAGTGGACGAGCCGACAGCGCAGGTAACATCACCTCGGTCAGAGGTCTCCACACCACTCGCTGCTTCAACATCTGCAGCTGTGGCACCGCCGTCATCTCATCCGCCTGCAGTCACCCTTCTGCCATCTTCTTCACCGGCTGCTACGTCGCCACCCGGACCTGCCCTGCCCGAGCAGGAGCTCGGCGAGCCGGAGGAGCTCGCACTGCCCGAGCAGGAGCTCGGCGAGCCGGAGGAGCTCGCCCTGCCCGAGCAGGAGCTCGGCGAGCCGGAGGAGTTTGGCGAGCAGGAGCTCGGCGAGCAGGTGGAGCCAGCGCCGCTGCCGGAGGAGCTCGGCGAGCCGGTGGAGCCAGCGCCGCTGCTCGGCGAGCAGGAGAAGCCAGCGCCGCTGCTCGGCGAGCAGGAGAAGCCAGCGCCGCTGCTCGGCGAGCAGGTGCAGCCCGCGCCGGAGCTCGGCGAGCGGGAGGAGCCGCAGTCGGGGGAGCTCAGCGAGCAGGAGAGCGACGAGCAGGAGACCCCGCGCTGCCACCGAAGGAGCTCGGAGGTCCGGAGAGACCCGCTCAGCCAGAACTGGAGGTCAGTGTGCCGGAGGGACCTCCACGCCATCCATGTCCAGCGCATCCACGTCAGCGACCAGCGCTTCATAGGCCATGTGCCACTCCTCGCTGTTGCTCACCGGAGCAGCGCCGCCGCCACTGGACCCGGGGCGGGCCGCCTGGGGAGCAGCGCCGCCGCCACTGGATCCGGGGCAGGCCACCGGAACCGCTTTGCCGCTACTGCCGGACCTCTGGCAGGCCGCCGGATGTACGGCGCCGCCACCTCTGGACGCGTGGCAAGCCACCGGAGCTGCAGTTTCGCCGCCACTTTATCAGTGGCAGGCCCTCGGGACTGTTTTGCCGCTGCTGCCGGACACATGGCCGCCCGCCGGAGCTGCAACGCTGCCCCCACAGGACTCGAGGTCGGCCGCCTGAAGCGTCCTACTGCCATCACGGGACCCGAGGTAGGCCGCCTGAGACTGTTTTGTGGCGTTTTTCTTTTTTTTTCGCCGCTGCGGGATGCGTGGTCTGACTTTGGGACTGTGACCTGGGAGGGTTTGTTGTTTGTTGTTTTTGCTTGTTTTGGTTCTGGCCCTCCGTCTTGGACCCCCCGCCAACCGCCCTGGGTTGGTTGTGGTTTTGTTTTTGTTTTGGGGTCGTCGGGTGCCGACCCTTAGAGAGGGGGTACTGTCAGGGTTCTGGGTCTGAGCTTGGTTAGTGTGTGTGTATGCCCGCGATTGTATGTGTCCTGACGGCTGCTTCTATTGTGTCCCCAGGAGAGGGGTGGAGTGCCAGACAGCAGCCAGCACGGGGAGTGCTGAGACACGGGAGCGGAGAGCACAAACACTGGGAGAAGACACGACACGGGAGTCTGGGGAAAGCACGGGAATTTATTGTTGTTATTTCCACACACTGTAAATAAACGCACTGTTTATACACAGAGCACCGCGCCTGGGTCCTCCTTCCCCACACCCCCCACGGTTTGCCATGCCATACCGTGACAATATAGTATTTGTGCTTAATATAGTATTTGTGCTTAATATAGTATTTCTGCTAAATTATAGTATTTCTACTATATTATATTTTTCTTTCTAAATATAGCATTTCTGCTATATAATTGTATTTCTGCTATGTTATAATATTTGTGCTAAACCAGAGTATTTGTGCTGAAACATAGTATTTCTGTCAAATTATAGTATTTCTGCTTTTTATTGTATTTCTGCTTTTTATAGGATTTGTGCTTAATAAAGTATTTGTGCTTAATATAGTATTTGTGCGCAGTAGCGGTTTTTGATACGGGCGACACGGGCTGTTGCCCGGGGCGGCATAACGGGCATCGGCAAAAAAAAATAAAAAATTGCTCGTACTCATGCTACCCCACATCAGCCAGCGCATATTGGGAATGTCATAGGCACCGATCGGTTTTCTATCGCTCATTTGCTGGGAGTAAGGACGCCCTCCGTTTGTGAGGTGCGCCTGCTGCTTGCGGCACAGGGAGGAGAGGGCGGGGCAGCGGGGGATTCTCTGGCTGGCTGGAGCGGCATCTAATAACCAACTCGCAAAATAATAATAATAAAAACAAAACAACAAACACGAAAATACCAGACATTATGATACAGACTTATAATTTGCGCCAATGTTTTTTCGAAATTCTATACGCGAAAAGTGAGCGCGAGAGCCCTCGGTATGCCTGCTCGCTGCTGAAGTCAAAGTAAACTTTATTGTCATCTCCGCCACATACAGTCCAGTATATAGAGAGACGAGATGACCAGTTACAGCAGTGCAAGTAAACAAACAATAAATATAAGAAGAGTAAGAAAATCAATAACATCAATAACAATTGAAAATTTATAATTTACAGTTTGATTATTTAAAGTCTTACACACAACCCATCGAAAGGGGAGGGGGGCCTGCTGCTTCCAAATAGAACACATTTCATTCATAATGTTGTAAATCCAAGCCCATTATGTATTCATGATTTGAATCCTGGGTTGTGTGAAATCCCAGAAATAAACCCTAGACAAAGTGAATCTGTGAACTAAGGTGTAGGTCTATTAGGTTATGTTGTGGCGATCCTCGAGTTGGGGGATTTGTGTTCATACTGGAGTGCAAAATTAAAACCAATGTAAGATGGACAAGAAAAGTTCAAAGCCATCAGGTCCTCAGTTTAGAAAAAATAGAAAAGAAGAGGAGGAGAAACAAGCAAAAGATGCAGGTAAGCAGATGTGTCATTGGATAATGGCAGGTCATCCTGAAACAATCAGGATCAGAATCAGAATACTTTATTAATAATGAATAATAATAATAATAATGGATTGGATTTATATAGCGCTTATCAAGGCACCCAAAGCGCTTTACAATGGCACTATTCATTCACTCTCGCATTAACACACTGGTGGAGGCAAGCTACGGTTGTAGCCACAGCTGCCCTGGGGTTATGTATGGTATGGTTCCGACAACAGTTTTATGTTAATGTATAATCCTTAATATGTTTTATATGTGTGTGTGTGTGTGTGGGGGGGGGGGGGTGGGGGGTGGGGGGGTGGAAGGAGGGCGCCAGAGGGAGTGTTCGCCCGGGGCGCCAAACAGGCTAGGACCGCCACTGTTTGTGCGTTTTATAGTATTTCTGCCTTTTATATTATTTGTGCTTAATATAGTATTTGTGCGTTTTATAGTATTTCTGCTTTTTATAGTATTCTGTCTGGTGAACTCTATCACCAGCTCTTTGGTGTTGGTGTTCAGGAGAAGAGCCTTCTAATAATATTTATTCAACTTATAGAATTAAAGTTCTGCTAGTTTTTTTCTGTAGCAAATAAATATTGTATAAAATATTTAACATTTTTAATGTTTACAATGCCCATTGTGTGTAATACTGTAATTTCCTACTACCCGTGAACGCCTCATCTTTTACCTGACTGGCTGACATCCGCCTCTCTGCACACTTTGTTGAGTCCGCTCTCGGTAAGTGCTGCTGTTCTGCTTCTCCTCTCCTCTCCTAAATGTCTATACTCTGTTTGCGCGATTTAACGAGTTCTTGTTGGTGATTTATAAAGCCAGCCGAGGTATAACTCATATTAAAGTAACACAATGGTTGCTTTTTAGTGGAGAATTGTCATTTTTGTATGTAAAAGCAGTGTTTGATGAGCTAACGCTAACAACCCAATGCTAACCCCTAGCGCTCTTATGAGCCCAGTGTGAAATGAAGATAATTCATTTGACTGTAAACCACGGTTATTGTGTTGTTTTATTAATTACATTTGGTGTGTTCCTGTTTTTCAGTCTGTTAAATAAGGTGCAGTTAGCTCTCTTCACAAATCAGTTGGTTAAAACAGCCTCATTCTTTAGGCTGTAACGTTTTTAACGAACCCTATAGATTCAGTTTCGGCTGTCGGCAAGATCAAAGGAGCCATTTTACCGCCTTTGACCGAACACGGGAGAAAAAGAGTCACCTTTGTCCAGGTCTTGTGGGTTAATTAAGAGAAAGGAGGGAGGGAGAAACTGACGATTAAACATAGGCTATGTCCCCACATACAGGGGTATTTTTGAAAACTGAGATTTTCCGTTTTCGTTTTAAAAAACAATCCCGTCCACACGTAAATGCAGAAATGAAGGAAAACGCTGCTGGCAACATGCCAAAGCAACAGATGGCGATATATTCCTAACCTGTAGAAATGTTGGCCAATCAGAAGTCTAGAAGCCTCGGTGGGAAATGGCAAACAAAGATGGGGCATAAAAGCAGAACCGAGTCATATGTGTGGGGGGACAGTAACTGTGTGTATATGTAAGCATTTAAACACTGCAGCGAGTACAATTAACAGTATTGTAGAAATGCATTTCACCGAAATAATAACGTGGCGCACAGTGTGACGTCAAAAAAAGGCGCTGCTGCGTTTTCTCCGTTTTCCTGTCCACACATAAATGCAAAAATGGAGTTTTCAAAAATATTCTGGCAAGCGTTTTTAGAAATCTCTGTTTTCAGTCACCGAAAACGCCGTTTAAGTGTGGACGAAAGGTGCAAACGCATAGAAAAATCTCCGTTTTCAAAAGTACCCGTGTACATGTGGACATAGCCCAAGAATAATAGGAACACCTAAACAGGAGACTTTAATTTGTAAGAACTGTTTAACAAAGGCTTGTTTGTGCCAACCTAAATCTGCAGCACAGTTTAAATTCTCACTTTGTGGAAAATTAATGAAATAAACATCAGCCCACCTTCACATAAATAAAATATGGCAGTATATTATTATTAGTATGGTACATAGATATTTATTTTAAAACTACAGCATATTTAATGATACTATGTGCAGTTGATAATATTTTAGGAAGTTGAATTTGAATGCAGACCACCTTAAACATTAAAGCCTTAAAAATATATCGTGCAGTTTTTCATGTATGAGTGTTATTGCAATCTTAAATGAGATGTAGACCAAAGAAAACAGAGGAGAGTTGTTGTTTGTATTCCAGCTGTAGTAAACAAAGAAGTTTAGTGAATCTTTTTGACAACAGAGAGTGATGCAGTATTGATGCTAATTTGAGTTTTCTGATCCTGTATTTTTGCTCGTTGTCTTTTGTTACACAGAGTGAAATAGAAGCTTGGTTTTGCCTGTGCTGGTAAGTAAACAGTGATTGTAACTGAAGCAATATGAAATTGGGATTGTGTAACATGTTTAGAAATTTACATACAATAGTTTGGCTTTTTGTGATATCTTGCCATTTGCTCAGTGACAAAAACACATTTAGGATTTATAAGCAGTAAAGCCCCCCCACTAGACCTCTGAGTGTCCCTAAAAATGTCCCTGAAGTTTAATAGGCCATTTATGTCTAATTTTAATTTTAAAGGCTTATCAAAGCATTTCTGTAGTAATTAATGTTTTTATTACACATGTTAAGGCCATTTGAGACTCTGCAATTAAATTTTGCCCTCTTTAGACTAAAATGAGTTCATTTTGTCTGAGGTACAGTGCTGGGAAAAGTCTTTCTTCCTTGCAGATTTATTTTGTTCATGCTTTTTTGTCACATGTTTCAAATCATCTAACAGGGATGATATGAATAAATACAAAAAAGCATTTTTAAAGTGATGATTTCACGTATGAAGCAGAGAAAACCAAACCAGAGCTATCTGTTCTAATGTGAGAACATGCTGGTCTCTAATACCCAGCTGTGGAAGCCCTGATACGAAGAACTACCATCAAGCATTTATAGTATCAAGTATCATTTGTGATTGTTGCATGCTTTGAAACTATGATGTTATCATTTGATCAAGTGTGCAGTGCGAGCAAATCATTGCTTGTGGTATCTGCTGTGTTATGTAATAGCACCAAAGTATTAGAGCTTTACGTTAATGAGGAATTTTTGTGGCTTACTGCAGATGGATAAAACGACACATCACTTTAGTAAAGACAGAAATCTTTAATAAGGTGCAGAAAGAGAAGATGGGGTGTTTATAGTAAAGCTGTTGTAAACAAAGAATTTAACAGATTCTTTTTCACTACAGATTGTGATGCAGTATTGACTCTGATGCTGATTTCAGTTGCCTGATTCTGTATTTTTGTTCTTTTGTTACACAGAGTGAAACAGAACTTCGGTTTTGCCTTTGCTGGTAAGTAAGCAGCAATTGTAACTGCAGTAATATGACATTGTCACTGTGTAACATGTTTAGCAGCTTACCTAACGTAGTTTGGTTTTTGTGACATTACCATTTACTGATGGGAAAAAACAAATGGTCAGAATTTATACCTTGTAGCAGCAAAGGCCCCACACATGACCTCTGACTGTCCCTGAAGTTTAACAGGCCATTTATGTCTGATTTTTATGTTTGAACACAAACAACTGTTTTTATACAGTTGTTATACAGTATATTTATACAGAACACGAACAACTGTTTTTATACAGTTGTTCGTGTTCTCCGTTTGTTTGTGGATTTACGTAGCAGACACAACTATGAACGCATTTTAGGTGAGTTAGTGTAAGTGGTAGCTTAAACACTTAAGAGCACCACAGTTGTTGATTTATATCTTCACTCATATTCTGCTTATGTATTACATTAAAGTCAGACCACTATAGAAGTATTTTTGCCTGAGTGAATAGAAGTGGTAGGTTAAACATTTAAGCAATAATAAAAAAAACTAAGAGAACCAGAGTTGTGAGTAGGCAATGTTGTGTATGTTAAAGCCTGTGTGTAATTTATATACACTAAGTTTAAATTAGTTTCTTAATAATTTGCTTGATACAATGTGTTTGAAAATTATATATAAAAGGGAAATATTGCAAAATACAAAAAGATTCCTGCCAACAGGTACAATGGAAGGACTTTTTATTATAATTTTTAAGAAATTTTAATTGCAAAAATGGTGTGCCACTGTTGTTACTATGACATGTCAAAATTTACATGTATTTTAGGATTTCAATATTCAGATCAGAACTAAAACCTGATGAGGTTTTCCGTTGATTATAATTTTTTTTGTTTGTTTGTTTGTTTTTAAATGGTATTCAACATTTTTCATCTGAAATGAGGTTAACAGTTGTGGTTTTTTTCACACTTTATTAAGCACTGACTTGTGATAGAAAATGATGGAGCTAAAAAGCCATAATCTGTACCAACAAATATTGCTGCCTCTTCTTTGCACTTCTGTAGTATGCATGCCTTTATTACACATGTTATTGCCATGTGAGACTCTGTAACTAAAGTTTGTCCTCTTTAGACTACAGTGAGTTCATAAAGGCTTGAAGAAATTGAGGATTTCACTAGTTATTTCACGTCACAGTAAATTGGATTGTGTGTGAAGAGGTTCAACAGTGTAAGTCATTAAACAGTGATCTGATGTGTTGTTTCCTTTCTCTAGGATACTGATCTGATCGTCTCAAGTCTGGTAAGTAAAGGTTTTGTCTGCGGTACAGTGCTGAGAAAGGTCTTTCTTCCTTGCAGATTTATTTTGTTTATGCTTTTTTCACATGTTTCAAATCATCTAACAAGGATGACCTGGATAAATACAAAAAGCAGTTTTAAAGTGATGATTTCATTTTTGAACCAGAACAACCTGGTCTAATGTAAAAACATGTTGGTCTCTAATACCCAGCTGTGGATGCCCTGATAGCAACAATTACCATCAAGCATTTACAGTAACTGGTAATGACTGGTTTACATCACTGGGGGATTTTGGTCCACTATAATTTCAGAATTGTCTTAATTAGATCCAAACAGGACAGGCAAAAAAAGAAAAGGAAAAAGTCGTAATTAAGGCCCAATATAGGGTTTTCAAGTCATACCAAGTATCTTAATTTCATTAAAGTCCAGACTGATTAGTTTACACCAAGAGTTTTGTTTCATTCATTCAATTGGACTTGCTTGTGTGCTTCAGATCAATTTCCTGCTGCAAATCCTAAGTGTGATTAAACTTAAGCTCAGGACCTGATGAGTTGATGGTCCTGAAGGTCCTGAAGTAGTAAAGGAACTCTGGGACATCACAGTAACAGCACCATGTTTGACTTTAATGCTGGTGTTTTTCTCTCACTATAGATGATTCAGTTTAGTGCAGTTAGTCAGCACAGCTCTTGGTTATCATCGAGATATTATTAGGCAACTTGTTTTTGCCTGTTCAGCTACAACATCTGTGAGGGTTTTTGTTTCTGGGGTCTCCAAATCCTTAGAAATCTCTTAGTAAACCTTTACAGAACTATATCTGTTTCACATTAGAGCAGCTCACGACTAGCAGTTTAGAGACAATTTCTGTATTCACATAGGGCAGGGGTCTCAAACTCCACTCTTCAAGGGCCAGTGTCCTGAAGCTTTTCCACGTGTCCCTGTTACAAAACACCTGAATAACATTTGTAGGTCATTAGTAAGAGTATAGAATTTGACTGTATGCTGAAGTGGCATCCCCTAAGACTACTAAAATTTAAGTAATTTAAGTGTTTGGAAAAATGTACTTCTAAAAGTACTTTCATTACATCATGTTCATTCACTCATGAGCTGCTATAAAATGAATCAAATGGCTGAATTACCACCTCAGCATGTAGTCAAGTTCTGTAGAGGTTTGCTAATGACCTACTAATGTTATTCAGGTGTGTTGCAACAGGGACACAGAAATGTTTCTGGACACCAGGCCTTAAGGACCAGAGTTTGAGACCACTGGTGGTAGGGCATTGTGGATTTCAAAAGCTTCTTCCCTTAAATCACTGCCTGAAAACTGCTTTTTGTAATTTGTCATAATGACTTGCAAAATATAGGTGGGATGAAAACATAAACATAAGAAATTTTATAGTGGCCTGATATTTTTATCAAGGCTGTTTTTTGAAAATAATCCTGGCCTAATTTACAAAAGATGAACTGTGTCTGAAAGTCATGTTTGTTTGTTTCTTTGTTTGTTTAAGAAATGTGGGAATCTCCAGCAAAGATCTTACATGCAACAGCTCAGATACAGCACTCATTTCTGTTCTTTTTATCATGAAATGATCTACAAAGAAATTATCATCATACTAAATTTTGCTAATTAGGCCTTAATATCAGCTATGATAAGTTTATCATAGATTTAGGGGAGTGCTTATTGCTGTGTGTCAAACATGCCCCAAATGTGACTGAAATATGTAGAAACTGCTGCGTAGAAACTAGCTGTCTCCAAATTTCTCATTTTGCCAAAATTCATACAGAGTAAATGGTTTACTTTTATGTTAATGGAACCCCAGATATTATGATATACTGTTGTCCCAAGCAAGTACACACAGACACAGGGATTTGAGAATTTTGGGGATTAAGGCACGTTTTATGTGGGATAAATGTAAGTTGAGTGGATCTGAAGTGTTTAAAGCAGGTGGCCTGAAACTGTCTGCTCTAACCTCAGTGTGTTGGTTTTGTTGGACCATATAATATTTACAGTAAGTGATTGTAGCAGCACATCTTGGTGTAAGTTTATAGACTTAGTTTATTGTTGTTAGTTTATTGTTTATTGTTGTAAAATACAGAACAATACACTCACTTTTTCAGTTCACTCCTCATCCACAAATCCATCAACTCTTCATGGGTTGATCAGTTTGAAATCTGCTTCATAAGCATGTCTCTTAGCACGTGCCAGGTCCTTGTACACACACCATAATGTTATGTTGAAGCACCGTAGAAATTACTCTGCGAGGGTCCTGACTATGGTAGCCATAATGCTCTGACAATACATCAAGCAGCGCAGCTTTGTAGCTTACAGAAGTCTTACTAAAATATTTGACAGAATTTTGAGCGCTGTGTACCACAGAAACCCCGTTCGAGGTCAGTAAGCATAACCAGAATCAATACACTAGGCACATTGTATATTTTTGAGAAAATGACAGGATTTTAGGTGTGCCATATAGTCTGAAGAATATGGTAAATCCAAGCATATTGGAAATACGACTAATTCCAGGCCTTTTGTGTCTTACAGGTGACCTGCTGCAGAAGATCCTCTCTCTCTATCATTATAAGCAATTCTGTCCATCCTATCACTCTCCCGACTCTATCTAATTTGACAGCCATTCTATCTTGTATCCCTCTATCTCTACTGCTCTATCTAATTTGACAGCCATTCTATCTTGTATCCCTCTATCCCTACTGCTCTATCTAATTTGACAGCCATTCCATCTTGTATCCCTCTATCTCTACTGCTCTATCTAATTTGAGAATCCCAGTTTTGAGAATCCAAGTTTTCAGAAATCCAAGTTACCAGTACTTGATCTATCTGTTACAGAATTCTGAGAGATCTCTGCTCTTACTGCTCCTTCTTTCCTGTCATTAAACTCTCACATTCAGTCATTTTGCTACAGTAGTAGAATTACAGTACAGTAGAACTTATAGTAGAAACTACTTACACAGCCCTACATTTGTCATTTTAATTTTGCATTAGACTTTGGAATTAACACTGCTAGTTTGGCTTACTTTGATCAATTATATAAAATATCACCTTTTTAAAAGTTTATTTGTAATAAGACAATCTGGTTATTTTGTAATACATACATTCAGATAAATAATAAATTAGATCCAAATACATTTTTCTAGTCTGTCTCATTGGCTATAACATTTGACTGCAAGTTTATAGTATTATTATTTAAGGACAAACCCATTTTGTCACTCAGTGTAAGTATTCAGTTAGTATTGTCATCGAGAAGCGCCTGAGGACCCAGACTTCCTGTTTCCTGACTGCTGCAGAACATCCAGCTGAAGAATCCTCATCGCCAGTCATCTTATCACCACACCACCAAAGCTCCATATATTTGATTTAAATTTTAGATATCTGAAAGATTTACATAAACTCCCTAAGAGCTAAGACTTTTATTATAGCCTGTTGATTTTTGAGATTTATTCTGCATATCATTTTACAGAAGTTGTATTTATTTACCAGTCTGGTTAAAAATATATAAGAAGTAAAATTATACCGTTTCTAAAAGAGCTACAATAAAACGGACCAAATTGTTTCCAGAGAACATTGAATTTCCTTTATTTTGAGTTTGGAGTACAAATCAGCTTTTTAACATCTGTTTATATATTCATAAAAAACATTTTAAAGTAGTATAATAGTACATTTCTCAGATTTAACAGTAACTTCAGGAGTTATACGTTTTTCTGTGTTTCAAGGTTGAGTTTTGTTTATATTTGTGTATAACCACATATAAGCTCCAGGTTGTACTTCAGCAAAATGCCAAGAAAAGGTCAAAGGTCGCAGTCCCAGAAGCTTAGACGTCAGAAGGAGAAAGAACAGGTGAATGTTTCTCAGAGCAGTGAGCAGGTAAAGGTGTGTGTTTCAACTTTTCCCAGCACAGAAGTGCAGAGCAGTGTTCAGACAGCCACAGTGTCTTATGCAGATGTGGTAAAGAGAGGTGTTCCCTCAGTGTCTGTCCCAGAGCCTGAAGTTATGCAGGTAATCCATATTGAACCCCAGGTAACTGTACAAACACAGCATGATGGTCCAGGACCGTCTCATGTAGAAGTTACAAACACTGAAAGTCATCCACGAGTGAGTAGTATCTGTGCATCCCGAAGCCAGGCCTCTCCTAAGTATGGAAAGTACCGGAATCAGCAATGCATGGCTAACAGTTTGATTTTCCTGTCATTCTTACACGAGGATGAATTCATTACCAGAGCAGATCTTAACCGTGTGTTGGACAAAGGCCATGCAGTGTACTCAGATGCCAGAAAGAGGTTTGTGAACAGCGTGTTTCTAGCCTGTGATGAGCTTCCCTCAGTGGTCACCAGCCGCAGACAAGAGTATCAAGTGGACATGTCTCAGTTTGCTCATTATGGCACATTCGATGGTACAGATCATCTTCCGAGCCTTGAACAGGGACTACAGTGTTTGGTTTCAGACATTCGTTACGCTTTGCTAGTCATGGGAGGAACAGTCATCGCAGTTTGCAGGCTGACTTCTGGTGAATATGCATATTTTGACCCTCACCCACGTAAGTCTACAGGAATGCCATTGTCGCTAAGTGTAAGTGGTGGAACTGCAGTTATGTTGAAATTCACACGTCTTAACGACATGATTGACAGGATCAAACGTTTGTATCGAATGTTTAGCATCGCACCAACCTGCACTTATGAGCTACAGCCCATCGAGTTTCACAGTGAAAACGCTGCTGACAAAAGAGATGCTAATCAAACCACCGAAAACAGACAAACAGCTACAAGTGCTCCAGGACCAGCTTTAAATGAACGTGTTCATGAATTAAAGTCCGAAATATACACTGAGCAGACACGGAAACCTGTGATTAAGAATTTAACCAGTGAAGTAATGTCACCCAGAGCTGATTCTTCAAATGAGACAGCTGCTCCTGGAAAAAACCATCATCCTTCTGATTATTTTGAAAAGGAAACCTCTGCATCTTCTGTGAGAGAAACTCCGGTAACACCAGATTCTGTTCCTCAGAATGATTCAAGCACTGCCTCCTGTTCAACTAAGATAACAGAGGAACTCTCAGATAAACTGCTGAAATATAGTAAACAGCAAAGGCAAAAAATGAGGAGAAGATTATTGACCCAACAAAAAGTACCACAACGAAAGGAAAATCAGAAGACGAAAGAAAGGCAGATGTACAGGTTTGATGAAAGCTTCAAGACAAAGAAAAAAAACTCAACTAGGAAGTCTAATGATCCTGATCACAGACAGAAAAGGAGTCTGTACAAAAATGAACTGTATAAATTAAATGCTACCTATAAGGAGAAACACAGAGAACATTTGAGAAAGATGTATAGAGAAAGTGCTAAAATTAGAGAGAGAAAAAGAGAACGTGTCATAAGGACATATAAAGACAATCCCCTATTCAGAGAAAAGCAGAAGGAACGTATAACAAGAACATATAGAGAGTCTCCCATATTCAGAGATAAGCAGAAGGAACGTATAACAAGAACGTATAGAGAGTCTCCCATATTCAGAGATAAGCAGAAAGAGCGTATAAGAAGAACATACAGAACTTGTGCTGGATTCAGAGAGAAACATAAAGCTTACATGAGGACATATGTATATAACCTATATAAAGAAAGCGAAGAATTTAAACAGAAAAAACTATCTTACATGACCAAGCGTTATGGAGAAGAGAAACAATTTCAGCAACAACACAAGGACAATATGAGAGAACGAATGAGAGTAAAATATTGGAACGTTTTTTCTTTCAGACAGATGCATAATGTCAGATGTGCAATGAACATAAAACGAAAATATCGCCAGATGCATCGACCAGCTGAAAGTTTACAGTGTCATCCAGATAACACTTTAATGAATGAGGCCATATCTCGTTTCAGATCAAATATTAAGTCAGCACCATCTTATGTTTGTACTGTTTGTCTAAAAGCTTCTTTTCCTAATCAGGTGAAAATCTGCAAAAGAGAAAATTACTCAAAACACCAAACTGTAGCTCAGCAGTGTCTAACTGGTAAATTTGTTCATGTGTGTGATGAAGCATGTAATGATCGCTGCAGCTTTCCTGTTGAGAGAAAAAAGGAGTATATCTGTCACACGTGTCACAGTTCCCTCAAAAGTGGATGCATGCCAAGACTTGCTGCTGTCAATGGTTTAGAACTGCAGGATATTCCAGCTGAACTGTGTGATCTCAACATTCTGGAGAGACATCTGATTGCCAAATGCATACCATTTGCTAAGATTATTCCACTTCCAAAGGGCAGACAAAGACTCATACGTGGTAATGTGGTGTGTGTACCATCTGAGGTCCAACAAACAGTTGAATGTTTACCCAGACTCAGAAGCCAATCACAGATAATGAGGGTGAAATTGAAAAGACGACTGTGCTACAAAGGCCATCAGCTGTTCCAGACTGTCACCTGGTCTAAACTCATTCAAGCCTTGTGTAAACTCAAACAGATTCACCCACAGTACACAGATATTGTTATCAGAGATGATGCATTGCTTTGTGATCCAACATTACCTGATGATGACAGCAGTGATGAAGCCAGCATGGGAAGTGATGATTATGATGAAGCTGATTTAATGGAAATCGACAAGTATGAAAAAGATGCCCTTTTGTGTGAAACCGAGTCTGAAAGTGACCAAGATATTAATATGCAATCCTGTGATGAACAACCAGAGGAAATCAATCCAGATGAACCAGAAAGTGATTTAAACAATGGAGGTTTTGCTCTAGAAAGTTGTCTGCAGCCTGTAGACATTTCGGAAGAGATTCTCTGTTTCAGTGATAACACATATTGTGTGGCTCCTGCAGAAAGAAACAATCCTGTTAGCTTCTTCAGAACTCCTCATTTGGAAGCCATGGCATTTCCTGTGCAGTTTCCTACTGGTCAGAGTACACTGGATGAAAAGAGACGTCTCAAGCTCACACCGAGTGCTTACTTCAAGTCAAGGCTTTTCAACATTGATGCAAGATTTGCTAAAGATACAAATTACCTGTTTTTCTCACAGTTTGTCACTGAAATACACTTGGCTAATTCCAGCATGACAATACAGCTAAGGAAAGGTAAAACTATGACCAAAGATGGACGCAAAATCACATCAGGAATGTTACAAAGTAAGACAGAAGTAGAGAAGCTGGTAAGAAATAAAGATGCAATCAGATTTATGCAGCCACTCAGAGGAACTCCAGCTTACTGGCAGAAAACTACCAGAGATTTATTCAGTATGGTTCGTCAAATAGGAACACCTCAGTTCTTTGTCACTTTCTCTGCTGCTGAGATGAGATGGCCTGAAGTGATTCAAGCAATAAAGAGACAGCAAGGTGAAGAGGTTGATTTTGAAGCCCTGGACTGGTCAGAAAAGTGTGAAATCCTAAGATCAAATCCAGTAACCACCATGCGAATGTTTGATAAGCGTGTTGAGGCTTTGTTCAGAGATTTGCTTTTTTCTCCTGCACAGCCCCTTGGTGAAATCATTGATTACTTTTACAGAGTTGAGTTCCAGCACAGAGGTAGTCCACATATACACATGTTGCTGTGGATTCGAGAAAAGGTAGAAGTAGATGTGGATGATGACCAAACTGTCTGTGACTTTGTGGACAGATACATCTCAGCTCAACTCCCTGATCCAGAGAAACAACCTGAACTGCACAAAAAAGTCAGTGAACTACAAAAGCACAGCAAAAACCACACAAAAACATGCTTTAAGAGTGTGAACTCTGGTTGTAGATTTGGGTTTCCAAAACCACCAGCCACAAGAACAATGATTGTGAGACAGGATGAGGATTCAGACACTGAAGCTGCAAAAGCCAAACTCAGACCTTTGATGAACCTGCTGAAGGAACCTGAAGCTGCTTCCCTCACCATAGAGCAGATTCTGTCACGATGCAACTTGACAATGAATGAGTATGAACAATGCCTCCAAGACATAAACAAGAAAACAGCTCTTATTCTGAAACGTGACCCAAAGGACTGTTGGATCAACAATTACAACCCTAACCTGCTTGAAGCCTGGAACTCTAATTTAGATGTCTCATTAATTTTGAATGCCTATTCATGTATAGAATACCTCTGTAAATATATAACGAAGAAAGAATCTGGCCTCTCTGAATACCTGAAGACAGTTCTTGATAACTCTGCAAAGAACACGGTCAATGAATGTGATGAAATGAGAGCTGTGATGCAGGCTTACTCAAAAAAGAGAGAAATCAGCGCACAGGAGTGTGTGACTCGAGTCTGTGGCCTAAAAATGAAAAAATGTTCCCGCAGTGTTGTATTTGTACCAACAGATGATAACCCAGTAAAAATGAGTCGCCCGATGAGCTACCTGGAAAGCACAACACACGACAGTTGTAATATTTGGATGACAAGTTTGAGTGATAAATACAAATGCAGACCTGAGACACCAGAATATGAGGAAATGTCACTGGCTGATTTTGCTGCCCTGTGCAGGTTGGTGAGTGGTCCAAATGAAGGAAAAGATGTGCTTCCTCTTCTAAACCAGCTTGGATTTGTACAAAGGCGAAAGAATGATAAACCAGCTATAATCAGGTATTACCACTGTTCACAGGAAAAAGATCCTGAGCAATATTATGGTCGACTGTTGAGACTTTACCTTCCACACAGATCAGAGCAGGAACTGAAACCACAAGGGTTCCAAACCTATCAGTCCTTCTACAACTCAGGTTGTGTACGACTTCCATGTTCAGACCACAGTGAGTCTGTGAAAAGGATAGTAAAGAGAAATAAAGACAAGTATGAGAAGAACTCTGAGGATATTGAGAGTGCACTGGAAGAGTTTGAACAAAATAGGGACGTTGTGATCGATGAATGGTGTAATCTTGCTCCTGAATCTGAAGTTGTGAGGCTGCAATGTGATGAGAATCTTCCTGAGAGACATGATGATGATGAGAACGAACAGGAGAACGTTCCCGACTACAGTCGTCAGTCTGATGCTGTAACAGAGATCAGAGCCATCAGAGAACAACCTGCAGTAGATCCAGCTGTGGTACGTGTAATGTATCAGAATCTGAACCAGAAGCAGGCCTGCGTGTTCTATGCCATAAGAGACTGGTGTATTCAGCGAGTTTGTGGTTTGAACCCAGATCCATTTTTCTTCTATATCAACGGTGGTGCAGGAACTGGAAAGTCACATCTGATTAAATGTATTCACTCTGAAGCATCAAAGATCCTGAGCAGACTGCCTGCTAATGCAGAAGAAGCTGACATATCAAATCCAACTGTTTTACTGGCGTCATTTACCGGTACAGCAGCTTTTTCTATCAATGGCTCTACATTACATTCTCTACTGAAACTACCCAGGAGTCTGAAACCACCCATTCAAGGACTTGGTAACCAACTGGATGAAGTCAGATCTGAGCTGATGAATGCTGAAATTATTGTTATTGATGAGATTTCAATGGTTTCAAAACCCCTTTTTGCTTATGTGGATGCAAGACTGAAACAAATCAAAGGCACTCAGAGACCTTTTGGTGGAATGTCAGTTTTAGCTGTTGGAGATTTTTACCAGCTGCCACCAGTGCGACAGTCTAAACCTCTCTGTGTTTATGATCCAGAACAGATTGACCTATGGCAGGAACATTTTCAGATGATCACTCTAACCGAGATCATGCGTCAGAAAGATGATGTTGCCTTTGCAGAGATGTTGAACAGGATTAGAGTGAAAGAAAAGACAGACCAGCTTTCTCAGTGCGACAGAGATTTGTTGTCACAGGCTGTGACTGCACCAGAAGAATGTCCAACTGAGGTCTTACACATTTATGCCACCAACAAGAATGTGGAATCCCATAACACAGATACCCTGAAGAAGCTTCATTCAAACATCATAATCATCACTGCAGACGATTTCCAGAAGGATAAACGTACAGGCAGAATGGCACGAAGAGACAAACCATTTACAGGTGGGCGAAATAATTTACCCGACACTCTGAACGTCGCTGAAGGAGCTCGAGTCATGCTGACCAGAAACTTGGACACACTAAACGGTTTAGTCAATGGTGCTTTTGGTATACTGGTAAAGGTGGTGAGATCTGAAAATGATGGACAAATAATTAAACTGGGCCTCAGAATGGACAACCGGCAGCCTGTAAGAAGCAACCGCAGTGCTAATGCAGCATCTGATGATCTGGTTTACATTGAGAGAGCAGAGGAGAGTCTGAAGTTTAAAGGAGCGGTACGCAGACAGTTTCCTGTAAAGCTAGCATTCGCCTGCACAATTCACAAAACTCAGGGTCTTACAACACAGACAGCTGTAGTTTCAATGAAGAACATTTTTGAACCAGGTATGGCTTATGTTGCTCTCAGCAGGGTGACGTCTCTCAGTGGATTGTATTTACAGGACTTGGATGAGAACAAGATTTACGCCAATCCCGAGGTAACTGCAGCGCTCCAAACCATGAGACAAGCCAGTGTTGAGGAAATGATGCCTCTTCTTCAGGTCAGAGAAACAGCCAGCAGACCTGACACTCTTACACTGATCCATCACAATACGGAGGGTTTGCCATCTCACATCAGTGACATAAAGAGTCATCATGAAATGTGTTTAGCAGATGTTTTGTGTCTCACTGAGTCTCACCTCCAAGGCTCCTTTGTTGCAGATAGTCTTCATTTGGACGGCTACACCATGTTCAAACGCAACAGACATGTGTCCTACACAAACTTTCCTCACATGGCCAGCAGAAGTGGTGGTGGAGTTGTTGTGTATTTGAGGAATCATTTTCAGGTTCAGGTAAAACAGTATCTGCATAATGTCACTGATCTTGAGTTTTTAGTGTTGAAGGTTCAGGCTCCATTCCCTGCGCTCATTGCTGTTGTGTACAGACCTCCAGACTACAGTTTGACACCATTCATGCAAAACCTGGTAAGTCTTTTAGATTCACTTGAAATAATGGACTGTCACCCAATAATTGTGTGTGGAGATTTTAATGAGAACCAGTTACAGAGTGGAAGAAAACAGATTCTGGAGCAGTTTCAGTCGAGAGGGTATTCACAGCTGATCACTTCTGCCACTACAGACAAGAACACCCTGCTTGACCTCATTTTCATTTCTCAGCCACAGCAGCGTCTCAATTCAGGTGTCCTGAGATCATATTACAGTTACCACAACCCTGTGTTTTGTGTCCTGTCCTTGAGCCAATCATGAAGTCGTCTGGTGAGTTTTGAAACAATTACAGATCATGTTTGTTACAGAGTTTACTGATTGTAGAGCCTGAAAAAGATTTTTCATTGAAAAAAGTGTCTTCCCTACTCTGTCTGTCAGAAGACCCTTTCTTATTGCAATGTTATTAATCATTTCACCAAATCATTGGCTGAACTTCATGCAGAGCAGGGAACATCTGCTATCATGCACCTCTGATCTGAAATGTGCTGCAACATTTATTAAACCAACATCATTTTTTTTATTCTCATGTTTTAAATGACTAAATCTTTTTATAAATGCAGGTATTTATTATGAGTCAGATGAATAAATACAGACAATTATATTTTCTTGATTATAGTAGATTTTGTAGAATCAAAAGTTTTTGTGATGAATGAGGTTTTGCTTATCATGTTTTACAGGTAAAAAAATGTAAAGGTTTTAAACTATCTTTAGGCTACCAGAGATGTCTATGATGATACATTATGTAGAGAAAAACATTTGTACAGCTTACAGCATGTGTATAAAAACTGATTTAGAAGTACATGGATAGTTTTCTGAATGTTCCCGACTACAGTTTAACACCACCCACCCAGCTCAGCCCCCAAGTGTCTATGTAATGCTGGTATGGTGTGTGAGTTTGACTTGGCCTTTATCCGGGTGGGTTTGGGTTTGGGTGGATAAAGGCCAAGTCAGAATTCTCTGAGCAGCTGGAAAAAGCTGCAAATAAACAAAGACATCAGAAAGTGTGGGCTTTAGGTGTAGCCCACGCTTTCTGATGCACTAATTAGACTTAGTAACCGAAACCCCATAACAGCATTACATAGAAACTTGGGGGCTGAGCTGGGTGGGTGGTGTTATAAGCACTTGTTTTGTAGATGTATTTTTTCAGACAGGGCACAGTCTCCTTTGTGGCAAAACCTTCAAACTTCACCATCCTCAGCTGAAACAACAAAATCTTAACACCATCTTCATGAACTGCTGAGCCAAACCTGATCCATCAGTGCTGGACTGCACAGATAACTACATGCCACACAGAGTCTGCTGTTTTATGAACTGCCATACCAGTGTGTCTTCAATGGAGAAGATGACACACCCATCACCTGACCTCCTGCCTGATCTGGAGACCATCATCATGCTGCCACACTACACACCTCTGAGACCATCAATTATGACTGATACTGAGGAAACTGTATTTCCTGTCAGAGATGCTCAGTGATCCTCAGAGCAGAGAGAGGTATGATTCTTTATCTTTGATAAAAAAAATGTCAGTGCTTTTAATTCAATTAATTTATTTAAATCCTGTTTATTGCATAAATAATTCCACACTCAAATGATTATACTTGTTGACACTTTTTGAGTTTTAATTCACATTATGGATTACAAATCTATGCTTTTTCTACTCTGTCTCTCTGTGCAGGTATTGCTGTCTTCTGAGTTCTTCAGTGTCCCAACTGAGACATTCAAACCTCATTGCAGAGCTCATGTCTTTCCTCACCATCATGTGAGTGTGAGATTGCTCTGGATTCTGGTTATGTGGCCTGCAGCACCTATAAGGTATTTCAATATTGTTCATTGTATAACTTATTTGTAGTTTTTAGGCCTTAACACAAATAAAATGTTCCTTTTTCTGTATTTTTTAGAACAAGCTCGTCCAGTGTGCCTGCATTCCAGCTTCTTAGACTCTACAAAAGTGGACAGAGTATAAGTGTTTGGCCACTCTTAGACACCGACTTCTGTCAACTCACTTCTACTGATCAGGCACCTCACTCCAGGAAGACAGAGGGCTGCAAGCCTGTCATCATTTCCAGTGTGGCTTTGTATTCTTGGGGTAGCATCAGATTTTTCCCACAAATATTCAAAGGTAACACTTGTTTTAAGCTTAGTTATTAAATCAAAAGTCTTCCCTTGTGTTATGTCTGTGAAGGTTCTCATGGTGTCCTTTGATGTAGTCTCTCTCTTCACTTGCATACCCACTACAGAGGCAGTGGAGACTGTCAGAAAATGACTACAAGAAGACAGCTCCTTGGAAGACAGGACCAACTTCACACCTGATCAGGTCTGCACACTGTTAGACCTCTGCCTCACCACTACATATTTCAAATACAATGAGGGTTTCTACAGACAAAAACATGGCTGCGCCATGGGCTCCCCCGTGTCACCTATTGTAGCCAACCTTTACATGGAGGAAGTGGAAAGGAAGGCTCTCGGCTCTTTTAAAGGAAGAGTACCCAGCCACTGGTACAGATATGTAGACGACACCTGAGTCAAAATCAAAACACAAGAAGTGGAATCCTTCACTGCGCACATTAACGCCATGGATAAAAACATCAAGTTCACCAGGGAAAACACAAAGGACGACTGTTTGCCTTTCCTGGACTGCGCTGTGCACATTGAAGAGAATGGCAACCTCAACATCGAAGTTTACCGGAAGCCCACACACACGGACCAGTACCTCCTCTTTGACTCCCATCACCCTCTGGAACACAAACTTGGAGTAATTAGGACCCTACCCCCCCGGGCAGAACATGTTCCCTCTAAGCCTGAAGGGAAAAAGAAGGAACACACACATGTAAAGGAAGCACTTAAAACATGTGGCTATCCTAATTGGGCGTTTATAAAGTCAGCAAAGATGCACAGAAAAGAACATCAGACACCAGCGAGGGAGGATAAGAAAGACAGACGCAACAACATTGTCATCCCCTATGTAGCCGGTGTATCAGAGAAACTCAGAAGAGTTCTCTCCAAATACGACATCCCAGTGTACTTCAGACCCAGTAACACACTCAGACAGAAACTGGTTCACCCGAAAGACAAAACTCCTAAACACAAACTTAACAATGTGGTGTACGCTGTACAGTGCAGCGAGGAATGCCCAGACCTCTACATTGGAGAGACCAAACAGCCACTTCACAAGCGCATGGCACAACATAGAAGAGCCACCTCCACAGGACAAGACTCAGCTGTCCATCTGCATCTAAAGGTCAAAGGTCACTCTTTCGAGGATGCCAGTGTTCACATTTTGGACAGAGAGGACAGATGGTTTGAAAGAGGAGTGAAAGAAGCCATTTACGTCCACTGTGAGCGACCATCTTTGAACAGAGGCGGTGGTTTACGACACCAACTGTCTACCATCTATAATCCAGTTTTGAGATCCCTTCCCAGACACCTTAACGCCCACTCACATCCTGGGCCATGTGACCTCAGGAAATCACATGATAGGGTGGGGCCAGGTTTCACAATAAGGTCACCCGAAACCCTGGCTGATTGGGACCCATACCCACTTTCACACCTTGGCTCATGTGATTAGGTAGAGGATCATCAGGGGGTCCTTTGTCCCTTTTTGGAGGGAAACTCTCACTGGGTTTAAATCTGGGACTCTCCACCATTGACCCTTAGAACTGAAGAAGCTTCTCGGATGAAGGTGAAACATCTTCAAGCAACTCAAAGAAGTCCAGACGCTTTTCTTTCCAAGCTCATTAGACTTCCCTTGTGTTAATTACATTTTATTTGTTGTTGTTTTCTTTTAGATTTATATGCAGTGATTGGATGTGGTGGAGCTTTGTTAACTGTGTGGAAAACATCTGTTTGTGATGATATTTACAATGAGGCTTTAAGGTGACAGTTTCCATGTTATTTATTTATGGTTAACATTCCTCTGTGACAGCAAATACTAAACTGGTCCAAGTAACCAGCATATCATTGGTCAAAGGCAAAAAGGACCACATGTCACACTAGCAATGAATTTTTGACTGTGTTTGTGTTAGTATAGAGTAGGTCTAACAGTGGTTTTCCACATCTGCTCTAATATATATAGATAATGGGTCAGAAATATAAAGTCATTTTGAAAAGTTCATAAAGGTCACATATGTTCCTCTTTATCATTTTATATCAGGTCACACTGCTGACTTGAGTTTTGATCAGAGTAGAACCATAACATTCATGCTAATGGTTCTACTGTTTACAATTACTTTATGATGGATTTCACCCTGGTCACAGCACTATGTGAAAAGCTGTTAGAGGTAAAGTTAAGCCAATTAATACCTCATCATAAGTCACTCTCTAACGCAGGGTAGTGATTATTTTTCACTGTAATTTATTCCACAACAATGTTCTTTATTTGATTCTTTAAATATGCATATCGATTGTTCAGCTGTGTGACTCTCCACACCTGAAATATATCACAATGTGGGCTTCATTTCGACAGTATTTTGTAGATTGGTACCATATTTATCATCAAATCATCTTGTGCATTTATTACCTAAATGTTGTTTGTGGGTTTTTTTGTTTGTTTGTTTGTTTGTTTGTTTTGCAATTTTTACATTTCACCAGCTGTGTAAACTCTGCAATTTTACCTTGGTTTTGTTCCACATCATTTTATCTACTGCCTGGTATTCCTGTCTTCCTTCTCTCACCCCAACCGGTCGCAGCAGATGGCCGCCCCTCCCTGAGCCTGGTTCTGTTGGAGGTTTCTTCCTGTTAAAAGGGAGTTTTTCCTTCCCACTGTCGCCAAAGTGCTTGCTCATAGGGGGTCATATGATTGTTGGGTTTTTCTCTGTATCTATGAAGTGCCTTAAGGCGACTTTTGTTGTGATTTGGCACTATATAAATAAAATTGAATTGAATTGAATTGAATTGGTTTTCTTCCTTTTCTAATGTTTCTGGTAATTTTTCACAGTTAAACAAGTAACTTTTAGGTTACTTCAGCGTTTTCAGCTGTTATCTGTTGACAGTTTTGCCTAATTATTACATTTCTGCAAAATTATAGCAGTTCTGGTAAGTTGTAATATTTCTGCCAAGTTATTAATTTTCTACTATATTATATAATTTCTGCAAAGTTATGTTATTCTAAATTAATACATTTCTGCTAAGTTGTAGCTTCTGGTAAACTACAATATTTCTGCTGAATTGTTATGTTTCTTCTAAGTTATTGCATTTCTGCTAAGTTATTACATTTTTGTTAACTTGATGTTGTTCTGCAAAGTTATAAAAATTTCAACAACTTTTTAAACACTGACTTTGATTTCTTCAGCTTCTTCAGCTATTTTCAACTATTTTCAGCAGACAGCTTCAGCTTTACAGCATCCACACTGCATTTTCGCAGGAAATGCAAATTTTTCTAGTTGTGTGGATGCCTGAAAGGGCATCCACACTATTGAGATCCTGTTTCTCTTTCTTCTTTATTCTACTTTATTCTAGTTGCTTCCGTACGTTTTTTGGCGCTTAACTACTCCCTCAGTTTTCAACCGATTTTCTCAGTTCAAACTCTAAACTGTTCTGCTCTTTCTGCTAATGTGTGCTATATCTTTTGGTGTTTATTACTATTATACTTTTTAAAATATTACACTTTTTTCCTTTAATTTGTCCCATTGAAATGAATGGAAAACTTCTACAATTCTGCTAAAACTTGCGTGTTTTTAAAACTTAACTACTTCCTCATACTTTCACGTAGAAACTCCATTCAAACTTTAAAACGTTCTCAAATGATTGGGCTATTCCTGTGTGATTCAGCTTTTTCATATCTGTTACCGTTTTCATTTAATGCCTCTTTAAGTTTTCAGTTGCAGCTTTGTGATTTTTCAGAAAATACATGCGTTGCTATGGTTGCTATGCAATTAACTCAGAGTGAGCACTGGTGCGTTCTGAATTTTCTCTTCATGTCTGAACAACTTCTTGCTACTCGCTCAATTTCCACTCATCCCCCACAAATTATACATCAAAACGTAGGTATTTTTGCTGGCTTTAAGACAATGTTACTATAATTATCCTGCGAGTTACGTTTTTTTCACAATTTGCCTCGAAGTGACACGAAGTCTAAAAACTCCCCATTCAAAGTCTATGGGGAGGTTGTGAAACTCAGAGCTGAAATACTGAAACTGAAGGCATTTTCAAATCGTCATATCTCCTTAACGAAGCAAAGTTAAGACATGAGGCTTGTGCCAATTCATCTTCAGACACTGCTGACACTCACGGTCGAAGCAGTTTTTACAGTCATCTTACCGTTGAGCCATGAATTACGTTTGTTTGAGGAGTGGAAATCTGTCCTCCTCTCAGTTTTCAAACTCCGAAAATGAAGCCGTTTCTTCTCTCGTCATATCTCCGCGACGGAAGTACAAAGAGCTATGTAAATCGCAGTCAAAGTTCACCAAAGTCCGCTGATTCACCCAGTGCAAGAATTATGTTTCTAGTCCACCTAGTTCTTGAGTTACACGACGTTTTGTAACTCCAAAAAACGGCGTTTTTCGCCTCTTACCGCGATCTAATTCTGACTGCTCATCAACCTGTTTTCCAGGCTCCCGCTCTCTTTGCCAGTGGCGCAGTTGGTAATGACACGGGTTTGAAGCCCAAAGGTCGTGTGTTCAATTCCACCTTATCCACATTTTTTTTTCACTACAAATTAATACACTATCACAGACCAGTAATTCATATTGATCATTTGTTACAATTCTGCAAAGTTTTATGATTTTGGCAGCTTTCCTAATATGGACCTCAGATTCTTGTTAACGCTCCATGGCAGAAATACATACAAGTACACAGCCTGATAAAGCAGACAGAAGAAATACCTCTGATTGGTTCAGCATTTTCACCTCCTATCAGCACAAATCTCAGCTGTTTTCAGAAAAAACTCTTTTGAGCAGAAATTCTGCTGATTCATCTCTTTTCAGTGCAGAATTTCTGCTTCTTTCCATCCTTTCTGCAGAAATTCTGCTCATTCAACTCTTTTCAGCAAAATTTTCAGCCTTTTCACCTCTTATCAGCACAAATCTCAGCTGTTTTCAGAAAAAACTCTTTTGAGCACAAATTCTGCTGATTCATCTCTTTTGAGCAGAAATTCTGCGCATTCACCTCATTGCCATCATTCAGCCTTTTCACCTCTTATCAGCACAAATCTCAGTTGTTTTCACAAAAAACTCTTTTGAGCAGAAATTCTGCTAATTCATCTCTTTTCAGTGCAACTTTCTGCTTCTTTACTTCTTTTCAGCAGAAATTCTGCTGATTCACCTCTTTTCAGCAGAATTTTAAATTTTTTCACCACTTTTCAGCACAAATCCCAGCTCTTTCAGCTGTTTTCAGCAAAAACCTCATTTCAGCAGAATTCTGCTCATTCACCTCTTTTCAGCAGAATTTTCACCTCTTTTCAGCCCAAATTCTGCTTATTCACCTCTTCTGCAAAATTTTCAGCCTTTTCACCTCTTTTCAGCACAAATCTCAGCTGTTTTCACAAAAAACTCTTTTGAGCAGAAATTCTGCTGATTCATCTCTTTTCAGCGCAACTTTCTGCTTCTTTACCTCTTTTCAGCAGAAATTCTGGTTATTCACCTCTTTTCAGCAGAATTTTAAATTTTTTCAACACTTTTCAGCACAAATCCCAGCTTTTTCAGCTGTCTTCAGCAAAAACCTCTTTTGAGCAGAAATTATGCTGATTCATCTCTTTTCTGAAAAAAAATCATCCTTTTCACCTCTTATCAGCACAATTCTCAGCCATTCTGCTCATTTCAGCAAAAGTGACAGTTTCTCCACCTCTTCTTTGCGAGAATGACTTTGGCTCAGTGAGATGAATAGCCGCTTTGAGACCAGGAGGGCCAGGTTCAAATCCTGCTCACGGCAGCCTTTTTTTTTTTTTTCACCACTTTTCAGCAAAAATTTCTCCGTCTTTACCCCTTTCAGTAGAATTTTTTGCTTTTCACCACTTTTCAACAAAATTTTCTGCTTCTTCACCTATTTTCAGCAGAATTTTACATTTCTTCACCGCCATGCAACTTTTTGCAACTTTTCAACTTTTTCAGCTTTTTTCACCAGACATCTTCAGCGTTAAGGCATCCACACAGCATTTTCGCAGGAAATGCAAATTTTTCTAGTTATTATTATTATTCTTGGGACTTCCGTACGCTTTTCGCCGTTGAACTACTTCCACAATTTTTGTGCTATTTTCACCGTTCAAATTTTAAACTATTCTGCTATTTTTGCTCTTTTGTGCTATATCTTTTGGTATTTTTTGCTATTATACTTTTTAAAATATTAAGCTTTTTTCCTTTAATTTGTCCCATTGAAATGAATGGGAACCTTCCGCAATTCTGCTAAAACTTGCTTGTTTTTGAAACTTAACTACTTCCTCATATTTTCACTTAGAACAACCATTCAAACTTTAAAATGTTGTCAAATTATTAGGCTATTCAGCTATAAATCAGCTTTTTCAAATCTTTTACCGTTTTACTTTTATCCCACTTAAAGTTTTGAGTTTCATCTTTGTGATTTTCCACAAAATACATGGGTTGTTATGGTTGCTATGCAGTTGGTTCTAAGTGAGGCACTGTAAGTTTCGCAGTCTTCTCTTCATGTCCGAACAACTTCTTGCTACTTGCTCAATTTTCACTCAACTTCCACAAATTATACATCAAAACGTAGGTATTTTTGCTGGCTTTCAGAAAATGTCATTATCATTGTTGTGGACTTTATAGAATTTTGGCAAATCTCCTCAGACCAACACAAAGTCGGAAAACTCTCCATAGAAAGTCAATGGAGAGTTTGTTCAAAATCACCGCTTGATTTCTGTAATGAGAGGCATATTCGAATCGTCATATCTCCTTAACGAAGCGACGTTAAGACATGAGGCTTGTCCCGATATATCTTCAGACACTCCTGACGCTCACAAATCAAGAATTTTTTTCTTACCTATTACCATTTGGCCATGAATTACGTTTGTTTGAGGGTAGGAAATCCGTCCTTCGCTCAGATTTCTTCAGCTTTCAAACTCTTGAAATGAACCACTTTTTTCTCTCGTCATATCTTTTTGATAGATTTCCACAGAGACCTGAAAATTTCCATGCCTGTTCACCAAAGCCTGCTGTCTCTTACGGTGAAAGAATGATATCAATACTCCAAATAGATTTAGAGTTAGAAAGCGTTGTTTGAGGGCAAGTCAAGGCAGTTTTCGCTTCGCCTCTATTCAGTTATGGTGCATTACAAGTCAAATATCTTTAATAATTCATATTTTAATGATAAATTGTCAACACTTGAAGATTCCCCCATCTCTGCTGAACAAAACGGTGTAAGAATGGCCGTTCTAGCCCCTACGGTTAGGAAATTATGGTCATTTGTTTGAGTTTAGTCCTCACTATGAGAAATAGACTGCAAAATTCCTGCCTCTCTGCTGTGTGTGTGTAAAAACGGCTGCACCTGTTTTGGCGGGAAAAAGTACACAGCCTCTCTGATTGGTAGATTCAAATTCAGCAGCTCCCAGGCTGCTTGACTGACCTACAAAGTTGCTTCTCTCTCCCTCTGTGTGTGTGTTTGTGTGTGTATTTCTGCTTTTTATAGTATTTCTGCTAAATTATAGTATTTCTGCTTTTTATAGTATTTCTGCTTTTTATAGTATTTCTACTTTTTATAGGATTTCTGCTTAATATAGTATTTCTGCTCAATTATAGTATTTCTGCTCAATTATAGTATTTCTGCTTTTTATAGTATTTCTGCTTAATATAGTATTTCTACTAAATTATAGTATTTCTGCTAAATTATAGTATTTCTGCTTTTTATAGTATTTCTGCTTAATATAGTATTTCTGCTAAATTATAGTATTTCTGCTTTTTATAGTATTTCTGCTTAATATAGTATTTCTGCTAAATTATAGTATTTCTGCTTTTTATAGGATTTCTGCTTAATATAATAAGTCTGTTTAATATAGGATTTCTGCTAAATTATACTATTTCTGCTTTTTATAGGATTTGTGCTTAATATAGGATTTCTGCTCAATTATAGTATTTCTGCTAATTATAGTATTTCTGCTTTTTATAGTATTTCTGCTTAATATAGTATTTCTGCTAAATTATAGTATTTCTGCTTTTTATAGGATTTGTGCTTAATATAGGATTTCTGCTTAATATAATAAGTCTGCTTAATATAGGATTTCTGCTAAATTATACTATTTCTGCTTTTTATAGGATTTGTGCTTAAAATAGGATTTCTGCTTAATATAGTATGTCTGCTTAATATAGGATTTCTGCTGAATTATAGTATTTCTGCTCAATTATAGTATTCCTGCTTTTTATAGTATTTCTGCTTAATATAGTATTTCTGCTAAATTATAGTATTTCTGCTTTTTATAGTATTTCTGCTTAATATAGTATTTCAGCTAAATTATAGTATTTCTACTTTTTATAGGATTTGTGCTTAATTTAGGATTTCTGCTTAATATAATAAGTCTGCTTAATATAGGATTTCTTCTAAAATATACTATTTCTGCTTTTTATAGGTTTTGTGCTTATTATAGTATTTGTGCTTAATATAGTATCTCTGCTTAATTATAGTATTTCTGCTAAATTATTGTATTTCTGCTTTTTATAGTATTTCTGCTTAATATAGTATTTCTGCTAAATTATAGTATTTCTGCTTTTTATAGTACTTCTGCTAAATTATAGTATTTCTGCTTAATATAGTATTTCTGCTTTTTATAGTATTTCTGCTTAATATAGTATTTCTGCTAAATTATAGTATTTCTGCTTTTTATACTATTCGTGCTAAAACATAGTATTTCTACTAAATGTAGTATTTATGCTTAATCATACTATTTCTATATATTACTGCCACGTCCCCAAGCAGCCAATCCTCTGTGACGACTGAGACATTCAAATTTACAAATCAGGGCCTGCACGGCTTCCCAGCCAGCCAATCATATCTGAGGTGTTCCGTTTCTTCTCTCATCATATCTCCGCGACGGTTGTACAAAGAGCAATGGAAATCGCAGTCAAGGTACACCAAAGTCCGCTGATTCACCCAGTACAATAATTATACTTCTAGTCCACCTAGTTTTTGAGTTACGCAACATTTTGTAACTCCAAAAAACGCCGTTTTTCGCCTCTCACCGCGATCTAATTCTGACTGCTCATGACCCTGTTTTCCAGGCACCTGTTCTCTTTCCCAGTGGCGCAGTTGGTAATGACAGGGGTCTGCAACCAAAAGGTCGTGGGTTCGATTCCACCTTGATCAACATGTTTTTCTCCCTACAAATTAATACACTATCACAGACCAGTAATTCATATTGTTTATTTATTAGAATTCTGCAAACTTTTATCATTTTACCAGCTTTTCTAATATGGACCTCATATTCTTGTTAACACTCCATGGCACAAATACTGTTCCCTTTAGGCTCTGTGTATGTGTGTGTGTATCAATATTTCTCCCATTTTAAAGTACTACTCCTCCATAATTGTATTTCTGTTAAATCAAAGTACTTTTACTACATCTTAGTACTTCTGCTCAATCATAGTATTTTTGCCAAATCATGGTTTTTGTGCCAAATCATAACATTTGTGTTATGTTATAGTATTACTACTAAGTGGAGGAATTTCTGTCATGTTACAGTATATGTGCTGATTACAGTATTTCTACTAAATCATATTATTTCTACTATATTATATTTTTCTTTCTAAATATAGCATTTCTGCTATATAATTGTATTTCTGCTATGTTATGATATTTGTGCTAAACCAGAGTATTTGTGCTGAAACATAGTATTTCTGCCAAATGATAGTATTTCTGCTTAATTATAGTATTTGTGCTTTTTATAGTATTTCTGCTTTTTATACGATTTGTGCTTAATATAGTATTTGTGCTTAATATAGTATTTCTGCTAAATTATAGTATTTCTGCTTTTTATAGTATTTCTGCTAAATTATAGTATTTCTGCTTTTTATAGTATTTCTGCTTTTTATAGTATTTCTGCCTTTTATAGGATTTGTGCTTAATATAGTATTTGTGCTTAATATAGTATTTCTGCTTTTTATAGTATTTCTGCTTTTTATAGTATTTGTGCTAAAACATAGTATTAATTTAAAATTACAATACTCATAGTTTATCATAGTGTCTCTGGTAAAACACAGTATTTCTGCTATGTTGTACTATTTTTCTAAATCATAGTGTTTCTGTAATGTTTAAGTATTTTCGGCTAAATATATTCTTTCTGTTATCTTATACTATTTCTCCTAAATTCTTGTATTTTTGAGAAGTTATCATGTTTCTGGTAAGTTACAGTATTTCTGCCAAGTTCTGCTTTGCTATTGTATTTCTGCCAAGTATTATGTTTCCTCTAAGATATTGCAGTTCTGCCAAGTTATTACATTTTAGCAAAGTTCCTTTTACAATTTCTGCAACTTTTCAGCTTTTTCAGCTAGTTTTTGCAGACAGCTTCAGCTTTAAAGCATCCACACTGCATTTTCGCAGGAAATGCAAATTTTTCTAGTTATTGTGTGGATGCTTTAAGGCATCCACACTATTGTTTTCCTGTTTCTCTTTATTCTTTATTATTATTATTATTATTCTTGGGACTTCCGTACACTTTTCGCCGTTGAACTACTTCCACAATTTTTGTGCTATTTTCACCGTTCAAATTTTAAACTATTCTGCTATTTTTGCTCTTTTAGGCTATATCTTTTGGTATTTTTTGCTATTATACTTTTTAAAATATTAAGCTTTTTTCCTTTAATTTGTCCCATTGAAATGAATGGGAAACTTCCGCAATTCTGCTAAAATTTGCTTGTTTTTGAAACTTAACTACTTCCTCATATTTTCACTTAGAACAACCATTCAAACTTTAAAATGTTCTCAAATTATTGGGCTATTCAGGTATAAATCAGCTTTTTCAAATCTTTTACCGTTTTATTTTTATCCCTCTTAAAGTTTTGAGTTGCAAAATTGTGATTTTTCACAAAATACATGCGTTGTTATGGTTGCTATGCACTTGGTTCTAAGTGAGACACTGTAGGTTTCGCAGTCTTCTCTTCATGTCCGAACAACTTCTTGCTACTTGCTCAATTTTCACTCAACTTCCACAAATTATACATCAAAACGTAGGTATTTTTGCTGGCTTTCAGAAAATGTCACTATCATTGTTGTGGGATTTATAGAATTTTGGCAAATCTCCTCAGACCAACACAAAGTCTAAAAACTCTCCATAGAAAGTCAATGGAGAATTTGTTCAAAATCACCGCTGGATTTCTCTAATGAGAGGCATTTTCGAATCGTCATATCTCCCCAACGAAGCAAAGTTAAAACATGAGGCTTGTCCCAGTATATCTTCAGACACTCCTGACGCTCACAATTCAAGAATTATTTTCTCACCTATTACCGTTCTGAGATGAGTTAGACTTGTTTGAGGGTAGGAAATTCGTCCTTCGCTCAGATTTCTTCAGATTTCAAACTCTGGAAATGAACCACTTTTTTCTCTCGTCATATCTTTTTTTTGGATTTCCACAGAGACCTGAAAATTTCCATGGTTGTTCGCCAAAGCCTGCTGTCTCTTACGGTGAAAGAATGATATCGATACTCCAAATAGATTTAGAGTTAGAAAGCGTTGTTTGATGGCAAGTCAAGGCAGTTTTCGCTTGCCTCTACTCAGTTATGGTGCATTACAAGTCAAATATCTTTAATAATTCATATTTTAATGATAAATTGTCAACACTTGAAGATTCCCCCATCTCTTCTGAACAAAACGGTGTAAGAATGACCGTTCTAGCCCCTACGGTTAGGAAATTATGGCCATTTGTTTGGAGGGTAGTCCTCACTATGAGAAATAGACTGCAAAAATCCTGTTTCTCTGCTGTGTGTGTAAAAACGGCTGCACCTGTTTTGGCGGGAAAATGTACACAGCATCTCTGATTGGTGGATTCAAATTCAGCAGCTCCCAGGCTGCTTGACTGACCTGCAAAGTTGCTTCTCTCTCCCTCTGTGTGTGTGTGTGTGTGTGTGTGTATTTCTGCTTTTAATAGGATTTGTGCTTAATATAGTATTTCTGCTTTTCATAGTACTTCTGCTTTTTATAGTATTTGTGCTTAATATAGTATTTCTGCTTTTCATAGTATTTCTGCTAAATTATAATATTTCTGCTCTTTATATTATTTCTGCAAAATTACAGTATTTCTGCTAAATTATAGTATATCTGCTTAATATAATATTTCTGCTTTTTATACTATTTCTGTTTAATATAGTATTTCTGCTAAATTATAGTATTTCTGCTTTTTATAGTATTACTGCTTTTTGTACTATTTCTGCTTAATATAGTATTTCTGCTGAATTATAGTATTTCTGCTTTTTATAGTATTTGTGCTAAAACATAGTATTTCTACTAAATGTAGTATTTATGCTTAATCATACTATTTCTATATATTACTGCCAGGTCCCCAGGCAGCCAATCCTCTGTGAGGCCTGAGACATTCAAATTTACAAATCAGAGCCTGCGCGGCTTCTCAGCCAGCCAATCATATCTGAGGTCTGCTGCTTCTTCTCTCGTCATATCTCAGCGACGGATGTACAAAGAGCAATGAAAATCGCAGTCAAAGTACACCAAAGTCAACCTTGGTCAACATGTTTTTTTCCCTACAAATTAATACAGTATCACAGACCAGTAATTCATATTCATCATTTATTACAATTCTACAAACTTTTATCATTTTACCAGCTTTTCTAATATGGACCTCACATTCTTGTTAACACTCCATGGCACAAATACTGTTCCCTTTAGGCTCTGTGTATGTGTGTGTATATCAATATTTCTCCCATTTTAAAGTATTACTCCTCCATAATTGTATTTCTGTTAAATCAAAGTACTTTTACTACATCTTAGTACTTCTGTTCAATCATATTATTTCTGCTACTTTTCGGTACTTGTGCTAAATACAGTATTTCTGCTTAATATAGTATTTCTGCTAAATTATAGTATTTCTGCTTTTTATAGTATTTCTGCTTTTTATAGTATTTCTGCTTTTTATAGTATTTGTGCTTAATATAGTATTTCTGCTTTTTATAGTATTTCTGCTTTTTATAAGATTTGTGCTTAATATAGTATTTGTGCTAAATTATAGTATTTCTGCTAAATCATAGTATTTCTGCTAAATTATAGTATTTCTGCTAAATTATAGTATTTCTACTTTTTATAGTATTTGTGCTAAAAAATAGTATTTCTACTAAATGTAGTATTTATGCTTAATCATACTATTTCTATATATTACTGCCAGGTCCCCAGGCAGCCAATCCTCTGTGACGACTGAGACATTCAAATTTACAAATCAGAGCCTGCACGGCTTCCCAGCCAGCCAATCATATCTGAGGGCTCAGGCATTCAAATTTGCATATTGGGGCCTTCACGGCTTGTAGGCCAGCCAATCATATCTGAGGTCTGCCGTTTCTTCTCTCGTCATATCTCGGCGACGGATGTACAAAGAGCAATGAAAATCGCAGTCAAAGTACACCAAAGTCCGCTGATTCACCCAGTACAAGAATTATGCTTCTAGTCCACCTAGTTTTTGAGTTACACAACGTTTTGTAACTCCAAAAAACGGCGTTTTTCGCCTCTTACCGCGATCTAATTCTGACTGCTCATCACCCTGTTTTCCAGGCGCCCGCTCTCTTTCCCAGTGGCGCAGTTGGTAGTGACATGGGTCTACAACCCAAAGGTCGTTGGTTCGATTCAACCTTGGTCAACATGTTTTTTTCCCTACAAATTAATTCACTATCACAGACCAGTAATTCATATTCATCATTTATCACAATTCTACAAACTTTTATCATTTTACCAGCTTTTCTAATATGGACCTCACATTCTTGTTAACACTCCATGGCACAAATACTGTTCCCTTTAGGCTCTGTGTATGTGTGTGTATATCAATATTTCTCCCATTTTAAAGTATTACTCCTCCATAATTGTATTTCTGTTAAATCAAAGTACTTTTACTACATCTTAGTACTTCTGTTCAATCATATTATTTCTGCTACTTTTCGGTACTTGTGCTAAATACAGTATTTCTGCTTAATATAGTATTTCTGCTTTTTATAGTATTTCTGCTTTTTATAGTATTTGTGCTTAATATAGTATTTGTGCTTAATATAGTATTTCTGCTAAATCATAGTATTTCTGCTTTTTATAGTATTTGTGCTAAAACATAGTATTTCTTCTAAATGTAGTATTTATGCTTAATCATACTATTTCTATATATTACTGCCAGGTCCCCATGCAGCCAATCCTCTGTGAGGACTGTGACATTCAAATTTACAAATCAGAGCCTGCACGGCTTCCCAGCCAGCCAATCATATCTGAGGGCTCAGGCATTCAAATTTGCATATTGGGGCCTTCACGGCTTGTAAGCCAGCCAATCATATCTGAGGGCTCAGGCATTCAAATTTGCATATTGGGGCCTGCACGGCTTCCCAGCCAGCCAATCATATCTGAGGTCTGCTGCTTCTTCTCTCGTCATATCTCAGCGACGGATGTACAAAGAGCAATGCAAATCGCAGTCAAAGTACACCAAAGTCCGCTGATTCACCCAGTACAAGAATTATGCTTCTAGTCCACCTAGTTTTCGAGTTACACGACGTTTTGTAACTCCAAAATACGGCGTTTTTCGCCTCTTACCGCGATCTAATTCTGACTGCTCACCACCCTGTTTTCCAGGCGCCCACTCTCTTTGCCAGTGGCGCAGTTGGTAGTGACACGGGTCTGCAACCCAAAGGTTGTTGGTTCGATTCAACCTTGGTCAACATGTTTTTTTCCCTACAAATTAATTCACTATCACAGACCAGTAATTCATATTCATCATTTATTACAATTCTACAAACTTTTATCATTTTACCAGCTTTTCTAATATGGACCTCACATTCTTGTTAACACTCCATGGCACAAATACTGTTCCCTTTAGGCTCTGTGTATGTGTGTGTATATCAATATTTCTCCCATTTTAAAATATTACTCCTCCATAATTGTATTTCTGTTAAATCAAAGTACTTTTACTACATCTTAGTACTTCTGTTCAATCATATTATTTCTGCTACTTTTCGGTACTTGTGCTAAATACAGTATTTCTGCTTTTTATAGTATTTCTGCTTTTTATAGTATTTCTGCTTTTTATAGTATTTCTGCTTTTTATAGTATTTGTGCTTAATATAGTATTTGTGCTTAATATAGTATTTCTGCTAAATCATAGTATTTCTGCTTTTTATAGTATTTGTGCTAAAACATAGTATTTCTTCTAAATGTAGTATTTATGCTTAATCATACTATTTCTATATATTACTGCCAGGTCCCCATGCAGCCAATCCTCTGTGAGGACTGTGACATTCAAATTTACAAATCAGAGCCTGCACGGCTTCCCAGCCAGCCAATCATATCTGAGGGCTCAGGCATTCTAATTTGCATATTGGGGCCTTCACGGCTTGTAAGCCAGCCAATCATATCTGAGGGCTCAGGCATTCAAATTTGCATATTGGGGCCTGCACGGCTTCCCAGCCAGCAATCATATCTGAGGTCTGCTGTTTCTTCTCTCGTCATATCTCAGCGACGGATGTACAAAGAGCAATGAAAATCGCAGTCAAAGTACACCAAAGTCCGCTGATTCACCCAGTACAAGAATTATGCTTCTAGTCCACCTAGTTTTTGAGTTACACGATGTTTTGTAACTCCAAAAAACGGCGTTTTTTGCCTCTCACCGCGATCTAATTCTGACTGCTCATCACCCTGTTTTTCCAGGCGTTTGCTCTCTTTCCCAGTGGCACAGTTGGTAGTGACACGGGTCTGCAAGCCAAAGGTCGTTGTTTTTCTCCCTACAAATTAATTCACTATCACAGACCAGTGATTCATATTCATCATTTATTACAATTCTGCAAACTTTTATCATTTTACCAGCTTTTCTAATATGGACCTCACATTCTTGTTAACACTCCATGGCACAAATACTGTTCCCTTTAGGCTCTGTGTATGTGTGTGTATATCAATATTTCTCCCATTTTAAAGTATTACTCCTCCATAATTGTATTTCTGTTAAATCAAAGTACTTTTACTACATCTTAGTACTTCTGTTCAATCATATTATTTCTGCTACTTTTCGGTACTTGTGCTAAATACAGTATTTCTGCTTAATATAGTATTTCTGCTTTTTATAGTATTTCTGCTTTTTATAGTATTTGTGCTTAATATAGTATTTGTGCTTAATATAGTATTTCTGCTAAATCATAGTATTTCTGCTTTTTATAGTATTTGTGCTAAAACATAGTATTTCTTCTAAATGTAGTATTTATGCTTAATCATACTATTTCTATATATTACTGCCAGGTCCCCATGCAGCCAATCCTCTGTGAGGACTGTGACATTCAAATTTACAAATCAGAGCCTGCACGGCTTCCCAGCCAGCCAATCATATCTGAGGGCTCAGGCATTCAAATTTGCATATTGGGGCCTTCACGGCTTGTAAGCCAGCCAATCATATCTGAGGGCTCAGGCATTCAAATTTGCATATTGGGGCCTGCACGGCTTCCCAGCCAGCCAATCATATCTGAGGTCTGCTGCTTCTTCTCTCGTCATATCTCAGCGACGGATGTACAAAGAGCAATGCAAATCGCAGTCAAAGTACACCAAAGTCCGCTGATTCACCCAGTACAAGAATTATGCTTCTAGTCCACCTAGTTTTCGAGTTACACGACGTTTTGTAACTCCAAAAAACGGCGTTTTTCGCCTCTTACCGCGATCTAATTCTGACTGCTCACCACCCTGTTTTCCAGGCGCCCACTCTCTTTGCCAGTGGCGCAGTTGGTAGTGACACGGGTCTGCAACCCAAAGGTTGTTGGTTCGATTCAACCTTGGTCAACATGTTTTTTTCCCTACAAATTAATTCACTATCACAGACCAGTAATTCATATTCATCATTTATTACAATTCTACAAACTTTTATCATTTTACCAGCTTTTCTAATATGGACCTCACATTCTTGTTAACACTCCATGGCACAAATACTGTTCCCTTTAGGCTCTGTGTATGTGTGTGTATATCAATATTTCTCCCATTTTAAAATATTACTCCTCCATAATTGTATTTCTGTTAAATCAAAGTACTTTTACTACATCTTAGTACTTCTGTTCAATCATATTATTTCTGCTACTTTTCGGTACTTGTGCTAAATACAGTATTTCTGCTTTTTATAGTATTTCTGCTTTTTATAGTATTTCTGCTTTTTATAGTATTTCTGCTTTTTATAGTATTTGTGCTTAATATAGTATTTGTGCTTAATATAGTATTTCTGCTAAATCATAGTATTTCTGCTTTTTATAGTATTTGTGCTAAAACATAGTATTTCTTCTAAATGTAGTATTTATGCTTAATCATACTATTTCTATATATTACTGCCAGGTCCCCATGCAGCCAATCCTCTGTGAGGACTGTGACATTCAAATTTACAAATCAGAGCCTGCACGGCTTCCCAGCCAGCCAATCATATCTGAGGGCTCAGGCATTCTAATTTGCATATTGGGGCCTTCACGGCTTGTAAGCCAGCCAATCATATCTGAGGGCTCAGGCATTCAAATTTGCATATTGGGGCCTGCACGGCTTCCCAGCCAGCAATCATATCTGAGGTCTGCTGTTTCTTCTCTCGTCATATCTCAGCGACGGATGTACAAAGAGCAATGAAAATCGCAGTCAAAGTACACCAAAGTCCGCTGATTCACCCAGTACAAGAATTATGCTTCTAGTCCACCTAGTTTTTGAGTTACACGATGTTTTGTAACTCCAAAAAACGGCGTTTTTTGCCTCTCACCGCGATCTAATTCTGACTGCTCATCACCCTGTTTTTCCAGGCGTTTGCTCTCTTTCCCAGTGGCACAGTTGGTAGTGACACGGGTCTGCAAGCCAAAGGTCGTTGTTTTTCTCCCTACAAATTAATTCACTATCACAGACCAGTGATTCATATTCATCATTTATTACAATTCTGCAAACTTTTATCATTTTACCAGCTTTTCTAATATGGACCTCACATTCTTGTTAACACTCCATGGCACAAATACTGTTCCCTTTAGGCTCTGTGTATGTGTGTGTGTGTATCAATATTTCTCCCATTTTAAAGTATTACTCCTCCATAATTGTATTTCTGTTAAATCAAAGTACTTTTACTACATCTTAGTACTTCTGCTCAATCATAGTATTTCTACTAAATCATAGTATTTTTGCAAAATCATGGTTTTTGTGCCAAATCATAACATTTGTGTTATGTTATAGTATTACTACTAAGTGGAGGAATTTCTGTCATGTTACAGTATATGTGCTGATTACAGTATTTTTGCTAAATCATATTATTTCTACTATATCATATTTTTCTTTCTAAACATAGCATTTCTGCTATATAATTGTATTTCTGCTATCTTATAATATTTGTGCTAAACCAGAGTATTTGTGCTGAAACCTAGTATTTCTGCCAAATGATAGTATGTGTGCTAAAACAAAGTATTAATTTAAAATTACAATATTCATAGTTCATCACAGTGTCTCTGGTAAATCACAGTATTTCTGCTATGTTGTACTACTTTTCTAAAACATGTTTCTGTAATGTTTAAGTATTTTTGGCTAAATATATTCTTTCTGTTATCTTATACTATTTCTCCTAAATTCTTGTATATTTGAGAAGTTATCATGTTTCTGCTAAGTTACAATATTTCTGCCAAGTTCTGCTATGCTATTGTATTTCTGCCAAGTATTATGTTTCCTCTAAGATATTGCAGTTCTGCTAAGTTATTACTTTTTAGCAAAGTTCCTTTGCTTCTGCAAAGTTTTTACAATTTCTGCAACTTTTCAGCTTTTTCAGCTAGTTTTTGCAGACAGCTTCAGCTTTAAAGCATCCACACTGCATTTTCGCAGGAAATGCAAATTTTTCTAGTTGTGTGGATGCTTTAAGGCATCCACACTATTGTTTTCCTGTTTCTCTTTATTCTTTATTATTATTATTATTCTTGGGACTTCCGTACGTTTTTCGCCGTTGAACTACTTCCACAATTTTTGTGCTATTTTCACCATTCAAATTTTAAACTATTCTGCTATTTTTGCTCTTTTATGCTATATCTTTTGGTATTTTTTGCTATTATACTTTTTAAAATATTAAGCTTTTTTCCTTTAATTTGTCCCATTGAAATGAATGGGAAATTTAAAAAATTCTGCTAAAACTTGCTCTTTTTTGAAACTTAACTACTTCCTCATACTTTTGCCTAGAACAACCATTCAAACTTTAAAATGTTCACAAATTATTGGGCTATTAATGTATGATTCAGCTTTTTCAAATCTTTTACCGTTTTACTTTTATCCCTCTTAAAGTTTTGAGTTGGAAAATTGTGATTTTTCAGAAAATACATGCGTTGTTATGGTTGCTATGCACTTGGTTCTAAGTGAGACACTGTAGGTTTCGCAGTCTTCTCTTCATGTCCGAACAACTTCTTGCTACTTGCTCAATTTTCACTCAACTTCCACAAATTATACATCAAAACGTAGGTATTTTTGCTGGCCTTCAGAAAATGTCACTGTCATTGTTGTGGGATTTATAGAATTTTGGCAAATCTCCTCAGACCAACACAAAGTCGGAAAACTCTCCATAGAAAGTCAATGGAGAGTTTGTTCAAAATCACAGCTGCATTTCTCTAATGAGAGGCATATTCGAATCGTCATATCTCCTTAACGAAGCAAAGTTAAGACATGAGGCTTGTCCCGATATATCTTCAGACACTCCTGACGCTCACAATTCAAGAATCTTTTTGTCACGTATTACCATTTGGCCATGAATTACGTTTGTTTGAGGGTAGGAAATTCGTCCTTGGCTCAGATTTCTTCAGCTTTCAAACTCTGGAAATGAACCACTTTTTTCTCTCGTCATATCTTTTTAATGGATTTCCACAAAGACCTGAAAATTTCCATGACTGTTCACCAAAGCCTGCTGTCTCTTACGGTGAAAGAATGATATCGATACTCCAAATAGATTTAGAGTTAGAAAGCGTTGTTTGATGGCAAGTCAAGGCAGTTTTCGCTTGACTCTACTCAGTTATGGTGCATTACAAGTCAAATATCTTTAATAATTCATATTTTAATGATAAATTGTCAACACTTGAAGATTCCCCCATCTCTTCTGAACAAAACGGTGTAAGAATGACCGTTCTAGCCCCTACGGTTAGGAAATTATGGCCATTTGTTTGGAGGGTAGTCCTCACTATGAGAAATAGACTGCAAAAATCCTGTCTCTCTGCTGTGTGTGTAAAAACGGCTGCACCTGTTTTGGCGGGAAAAAGTACACAGCCTCTCTGATTGGTGGATTCAAATTCAGCAGCTCCCAGGCTGCTTGATTGACCAACAAAGTTGCTTCTCTCTCCCTCTGTGTGTGTGTGTGTGTGTGTATTTCTGCTTTTTATAGTATTTCTGCTTTTTATAGTATTTCTGCTAAATTATAGTATTTCTGCTGAATTATAGTATTTCTGCTTTTTATAGGATTTGTGCTTAATATAGTATTTGTGCTTAATTATAGTATTTCTGCTTAATTATACTATTTCTGCTAAATTATATTATTTCTGCTTTTTATAGTATTTCTGCTTAATATAGTATTTCTGCTAAATTATAGTATTTCTGCTTTTCATAGTATTTGTGCTTAATATAGTATTTCTGCCTTTTATACTATTTCTGCTAAATTATAGTATTTCTGCTTCTTATAGTATTTCTGCTTTTTATAGTATTTCTGCTTTTTATAGTATTTGTGCTAAAACATAGTATTTCTACTAAATGTAGTATTTATGCTTAATCATACTATTTCTATATATTACTGCCAGGTCCCCAGGCAGCCAATCCTCTGTGACGACTGAGACATTCAAATTCACAAATAAGAGCCTGCACGGCTTCCCAGCCAGCCAATCATATCTGAGGGCTCAGGCATTCAAATTTGCATATTGGGGCCTTCACGGCTTGAACGCCAGCCAATCATATCTGAGGTCTTCCGTTTCTTCTCTCGTCATATCTCAGCCACGGTTGTACAAAGAGCAATGACAATCGCAGTCAAAGTACACCAAAGTCCGCTGATTCATTCAGTACAAGATTTATGCTTCTAGTCCACCTAGTTTTTGAGTTACACGACGTTTTGTAACTCAAAAAACTGCGTTTTTCGCCTCTCACCGCGATCTAATTCTGACTGCTCATCACCCTGTTTTCCAGGTGCCCGCTCTCTTTCCCAGTGGCGCAGTTGGTAGTGACATGGGTCTTCAAGCCAAAGATCGTGGGTTCGATTCCACCTTGGTCAACATGTTTTTTTCCCCTACAAATTAATACACTATCACAGACCAGTAATTCATATTCATCATTTATTACGATTCTGCAAACTTTTATCATTTTACCAGCTTTTCTAATATGGACCTCACATTCTTGTTAACACTCCATGGCACAAATACTGTTCCCTTTAGGCTCTGTGTATGTGTGTGTGTATCAATATTTCTCCCATTTTAAAGTATTAGTCCTCCATAATTGTATTTCTGTTAAATCAAAGTACTTTTACTACATCTTAGTACTTCTGCTCAATCATAGTATTTCTGCTAAATCATAGTATTTTTGCCAAATCATGGTTTTTGCGCCAAATCATATATTTTTCTAAATCATAGTGTTTCTGTAATGTTTAAGTATTTTTGGCTAAATATATTCTTTCTGTTATCTTATACTATTTCTCCTAAATTCTTGTATATTTGAGAAGTTATCATGTTTCTGCTAAGTTACAATATTTCTGCCAAGTTCTGCTATGCTATTGTATTTCTGCCAAGTATTATGTTTCCTCTAAGATATTGCAGTTCTGCTAAGTTATTATATTTTAGCAAAGTTCCTTTGCTTCTGCAAAGTTTTTACAATTTCTGCTACTTTTCAGCTTTTTCAGCTAGTTTTTGCAGACAGCTTCAGCTTTAAAGCATCCACACTGCATTTTCGCAGGAAATGCAAATTTTTCTAGTTGTGTGGATGCTTTAAGGCATCCACACTATTGTTTTCCTGTTTCTCTTTATTCTTTATTATTATTATTATTATTATTCTTGGGACTTCCGTACATTTTTCGCCGTTGAACTACTTCCACAATTTTTGTGCTATTTTCACCGTTCAAATTTTAAACTATTCTGCTATTTTTGCTCTTTTATGCTATATCTTTTGGTATTTTTTGCTATTATACTTTTTAAAATATTAAGCTTTTTTCCTTTAATTTGTCCCATTGAAATGAATGGGAAACTTCCGCAATTCTGCTAAAATTTGCTCGTTTTTGAAACTTAACTACTTCTTCATATTTTCACTTAGAACAACCATTCAAACTTTAAAATGTTCTCAAATTATTGGGCTATTCAGCTATAAATCAGCTTTTTCAAATCTTTTACCGTTTTATTTTTATCCCTCTTAAAGTTTTGAGTTGCAAAATTGTGATTTTTCACAAAATACATGCGTTGTTATGGTTGCTATGCACTTGGTTCTAAGTGAGGCACTGTAAGTTTCGCAGTCTTCTCTTCATGTCCGAACAACTTCTTGCTACTTGCTCAATTTTCACTCAACTTCCACAAATTATACATCAAAACGTAGGTATTTTTGCTGGCTTTCAGAAAATGTTACTATCATTGTTGTGGGATTTATAGAATTTTGGCAAATCTCCTCAGACCAACACAAAGTCGGAAAACTCTCCATAGAAAGTCAATGGAGAGTTTGTTCAAAATCACCGCTTGATTTCTGTAATGAGAGGCATATTCGAATCGTCATATCTCCTTAACGAAGCGTTGTTAAGACATGAGGCTTGTCCCAGTATATCTTCAGACACTCCTGACGCTCACAAATCAAGAATTTTTTTCTCACCTATTACCATTTGGGCATGAATTACGTTTGTTTGAGGGTAGGAAATTCGTCCTTCGCTCAGATTTCTTCAGATTTCAAACTCTGGAAATGAACCACTTTTTTCTCTCGTCATATCTTTTTGATAGATTTCCACAGAGACCTGAAAATTTCCATGCCTGTTCACCAAAGCCTGCTGTCTCTTACGGTGAAAGAATGATATCGATACTCCAAATAGATTTAGAGTTAGAAAGTGTTGTTTGAGGGCAAGTTTAGGCAGTTTTCGCTTAGCCTCTACTCAGTTATGGTGCATTACAAGTCAAATATCTTTAATAATTCATATTTTAATGATAAATTGTCAACACTTGAAGATTCCCCCATCTCTTCTGAACAAAACGGTGTAAGAATGACCGTTCTAGCCCCTACGGTTAGGAAACTATGGCCATTTGTTTGAGTTTAGTCCTCACTATGAGAAATAGACTGCAAAAATCCTGTCTCTCTGCTGCATGTGTAAAAACGGCTGCACCTGTTTTGGCGGGAAAAAGTACACAGCCTCTCTGATTGGTGGATTCAAATTTAGCAGCTCCCAGGCTGCTTGAATGGCCTAAAAACTTGCTTCTCTCTCTTTCTGTGTTGTGTTATAGTATTTCTAAATTATAGTATTTCTGCTTTTTGTAGTATTTCTGCTTTTTATAGGATTTGTGCTTAATAAAATATTTCTGCTAAATTATAGTATTTCTGCTTTTTATATTATTTCTGCTAAGTTATAGTATTTCTGCTTTTTATAATATTTCTGCTTTTTATAGTATTTCTGCTTAATATAGTATTTCTGCTTTTTATAGTATTTGTGGTTAATATAGTATTTCTGCTTTTTATAGTATTTCTGCTTTTTATAGGATTTCTGCTTTTTATAGGATTTCTGCTTAATATAGTATTTCTGCTAAATTATAGTATTTCTGCTTTTTATAGTATTTCTGCTAAATTATAGTATTTCTGCTTTTTATAGGATTTGTGCTTAATATAGTATTTCTGCTTTTTATAGGATTTGTGCTTAATATTGTATTTCTGCTTTTTATAGTATTTCTGCTTTTTATAGTATTTGTGCTTAATATAGTATTTCTTCTAAATTATAGTATTTCTGCTTTTTATAGTATTTGTGCTATAACATAGTATTTCTACTAAATGTAGTATTTATGCTTAATCATACTATTTCTATATATTACTGCCAGGTCCCCAGGCAGCCAATCCTCTGTGAGGACAGACATTCAAATTTACAAATCAGAGCCTAAACGGCTTCTCAGCCAGCCAATCATATCTGAGGGCTCAGGCATTCAAATTTGCATATTGGGGCCTTCACGGCTTGTAAGCCAGCCAATCATATCTGAGGTCTGCCGTTTCTTCTCTCGTCATATCTCAGCAACGGATGTACAAAGAGCAATGAAAATCGCAGTCAAAGTACACCAAAGTCCGCTGATTGACCCAGTAAAAGAATTATGCTTCTAGTCCACCTAGTTTTTGAGTTACACGACGTTTTGTAACTCCAAAAAACGGCGTTTTTTTGCCTTTCACCGCGATCTAGTTCTGACTGCTCATGACCCTGTTTTCCAGTCACCTGCTCTCTGCCCCAGTGGTGCAGTTGGTAGTGACACGGGTCTACAAGCCAAAGGTTGTGGGTTCAATCCTACCTTGGTCAACATGTTTTTTTTCCCTACAAATTAATACACTATCACAGACCAGTAATTCATATTCATCATTTATTACAATTCTGCAAACTTTTATCATTTTACCAGCTTTTCTAATATGGACCTCACATTCTTGTTAACACTCCATGGCACAAATACTGTTCCCTTTAGGCTCTGTGTATGTGTGTGTATCAATATTTCTCCCATTTTAAAGTATTACTCCTCCATAATTGTATTTCTGTTAAATCAAAGTACTTTTACTACATCTTAGTACTTCTGCTCAATCATAGTATTTCTGCTAAATCATAGTATTTTTGCCAAATCATGGTTTTTGTGCCAAATCATAACATTTGTGTTATGTTATAGTATTACTACTAAGTGGAGGAATTTCTGTCATGTTACAGTATATGTGCTGATTACAGTATTTCTGCTAAATCATAGTAGTTCTACTATATTATATTTTTCTTTCTAAATATAGCATTTCTGCTATATAATTGTATTTCTGCTATGTTATAATATTTGTGCTAAACCAGAGTATTTGTGCTGAAACATAGTATTTCTGCCAAATGATAGTATTTCTGTCAAATTATAGTATTTGTGCTAAAACATAGTATTAATTTAAAATTACAATATTCATAGTTAATCACAGTGTCTCTGGTAAATCACAGTATTCCTGCTATGTTGTACTATTTTTGTAAAACATAGTGTTTCTGTAATGTTAAAGTATTTTGGGGTAAATATATTCTTTCTGTTATCTTATACTATTTCTCCTAAATTCTTGTATATTTGAGAAGTTATCATGTTTCTGGTAAGTTACAATATTTCTGCCAAGTTCTGCTATGCTATTGTATTTCTGCCAAGTATTATGTTTCCTCTAAGATATTGCAGTTCTGCTAAGTTATTACTTTTTAGCAAAGTTCCTTTGCTTCTGCAAAGTTTTTACAATTTCTGCAACTTTTCAGCTTTTTCAGCTAGTTTTTGCAGACAGCTTCAGCTTTAAAGCATCCACACTGCATTTTCGCAGGAAATGCAAATTTTTCTAGTTATTATTATTATTATTCTTGGGACTTCCGTACGCTTTTCGCCGTTGAACTACTTCCACAATTTTTGTGCTATTTTCACCGTTCAAATTTTAAACTATTCTGCTATTTTTGCTCTTTTATGCTATATCTTTTGGTATTTTTTGCTATTATACTTTTTAAAATATTACACTTTTTTCCTTTAATTTGTCCCATTGAAATGAATGGGAAACTTCCGCAATTCTGCAAAAATTTGCTTGTTTTTGAAACTTAACTACTTCCTCATATTTTCACTTAGAACAACCATTCAAACTTTAAAATGTTCTCCAATTATTGGGCTATTAAGCTATAAATCAGCTTTTTCAAATCTTTTACCATTTTATTTTTATCCCTCTTAAAGTTTTGAGTTGCAAAATTTGGATTTTTCAGAAAATACATGCGTTGTTATGGTTGCTATGCACTTGGTTCTAAGTGAGACACTGTAGGTTTCGCAGTCTTCTCTTCATGTCCGAACAACTTCTTGCTACTTGCTCAATTTTCACTCAACTTCCACAAATTATACATCAAAACGTAGGTATTTTTGCTGGCTTTCAGAAAATGTCACTATCATTGTTGTGGGATTTATAGAATTTTGGCAAATCTCCTCAGACCAACACAAAGTCTAAAAACTCTCCATAGAAAGTCAATGGAGAATTTGTTCAAAATCACCGCTGGATTTCTCTAATGAGAGGCATTTTCGAATCGTCATATCTCCCCAACGAAGCAAAGTTAAAACATGAGGCTTGTCCCAGTATATCTTCAGACACTCCTGACGCTCACAATTCAAGAATTATTTTCTCACCTATTACCGTTCTGAGATGAGTTAGACTTGTTTGAGGGTAGGAAATTCGTCCTTCGCTCAGATTTCTTCAGATTTCAAACTCTGGAAATGAGGCAATTTTTTCTCTCGTCATATCTTTTTTTTGGATTTCCACAGAGACCTGAAAATTTCCATGACTGTTCACTAAAGCCTGCTGTCTCTTACGGTGAAAGAATGATATCGATACTCCAAATAGATTTAGAGTTACAAAGCGTTGTTTGAGCGCAGGTCAAGGCAGTTTTCGCTTGCCTCTACTCAGTTATGGTGCATTACAAGTCAAATATCTTTAATAATTCATATTTTAATGATAAATTGTCAACACTTGAAGATTCCCCCATCTCTTCTGAACAAAACGGTGTAAGAATGACCGTTCTAGCCCCTACGGTTAGGAAATTATGGTCATTTGTTTGAGCTTAGTCCTCACTATGAGAAATAGACTGCAAAAATCCTGTCTCTCTGCTGCGTGTGTAAAAACGGCTGCACCTGTTTTGGCGGGAAAAAGTACACCGCCTCTCTGATTGGTGGATTCAAATTTAGCAGCTCCCAGGCTGCTTGACTGACCTAAAAACTTGCTTCTCTCTCTTTCTGTGTGTGTGTGTTATAGTATTTCTTAATGATAGTATTTCTGCTTTTTATAGTATTTCTGCTTTTTATAGGATTTGTGCTTTTTATAGGATTTGTGCTTTTTATAGGATTTGTGCTTAATATAGTATTTCTGCTAAATTGTAGTATTTCTGCTTTTTATAGTATTTCTGCTAAATTATAGTATTTCTTAATGATAGTATTTCTGCTTTTTATAGTATTTCTGCTTTTTATAGGATTTCTGCTTTTTATAGGATTTGTGCTTTTTATAGTATTTGAGCTTAATATAGTATTTCTGCTTTTTATAGGATTTGTGCTTAATATAATATTTTTGACAAATACTGTTCCCTTTAGGCTCTGTGTATGTGTGTGTGTATCAATATTTCTCCCATTTTAAAGTATTACTCCTCCATAATTGTATTTCTGTTAAATCAAAGTACTTTTACTACATCTTAGTACTTCTGCTCAATCATAGTATTTCTGCTAAATTATAGTATTTCTGCTTTTTATAGTATTTCTGCTTTTTTAGTATTTCTGCTTTTTATAGGATTTGTGCTTAATATAGTATTTCTGCTATATTATAGTATTTCTGCTTTTTGTAGGATTTCTGCTTTTTATAGTATTTCTTCTTTTTATAGTATTTCTGCTTAATTACAGTATTTTTGCTTTTTATAGTATTTTTGCTTTTTATAGTATTTGTGCTTAATATAGTATTTCTGCTAAATTATAGTATTTCTGCTTTTTATAGTATTTCTTCTTTTTATAGTATTTCTGCTTAATTACAGTATTTCTGCTTTTTATAGTATTTCTGCTTTTTATAGTATTTGTGCTAAAACATAGTATTTCTTCTAAATGTAGTATTTATGCTTAATCATACTATTTCTATATATTACTGCCAGGTCCCCATGCAGCCAATCCTCTGTGAGGACTGTGACATTCAAATTTACAAATCAGAGCCTGCACGGCTTCCCAGCCGGCCAATCATATCTGAGGGCTCAGGCATTCAAATTTGCATGTTGGGGCCTTCACGGCTTGTAAGCCATCCAATCATATCTGAGGTCTGCCGTTTCTTCTCTCGTCATATCTCAGCGACGGTTGTACAAAGAGCAATGAAAATCGCAGTCAAAGTACACCAAAGTCCGCTGATTCACCCAGTACAAGAATTGTGCTTCTAGTCCACCCAGTTTTTTAGTTACACGACGTTTTGTAACTCCAAAAAACTGCGTTTTTCGTCTCTTACCGCGATCTAATTCTGACTGATGACTAGTTCATGCATTTATTACTTCCAGGCTGGACTACTGCAATTCATTATTATCAGGATGTCCAAAAAACTCACTGAAAAGCCTTCAGTTAATCCAAAATGCTGCAGCAAGAGTACTGACAGGGACTAGAAAGAGAGAGCATATTTCTCCTGTTTTGGCTTCCCTTCATTGGCTTCCTGTTCAATCCAGAATTGAATTCAAAATCCTGCTCCTCACATACAAGGTCTTAAATAATCAGGCCCCATCTTATCTTAATGACCTTGTAGTACCATATTACCCTATTAGAGCACTTCGCTCCCACTCTGCAGGCCTACTTGTTGTTCCTAGAGTATTTAAAAGTAGAATGGGAGGGAGAGCCTTCAGTTTTCAGGCCCCTCTTCTGTGGAACCAGCTTCCAGTTTGGATTCGGGAGACAGACACTATCTCTACTTTTAAGATTAGGCTTAAAATCCTCCCTTAGTTATGCTGCAATAGATGTAGGCTGCCGGGGGATTCCCATGATGCATTGAGTTTTTCCTTTCCAGTCACCTTTCTCACTCACTCTGTGTTAATAGACCTCTCTGTATTGAATCTTATCTGTTATTAACCTCTGTCTCTCTTCCACAGCATGTCTTTTATCCTGTCTTCCTTCTCTCACCCCAACCGGTCGCAGCAGATGGCCGCCCCTCCCTGAGCCTGGTTCTGCCGGAGGTTTCTTCCTGTTAAAAGGGAGTTTTTCCTTCCCACTGTCGCCAAAGTGCTTGCTCATAGGGGGTCATATGATTGTTGGGCTTTTCTCTGTATCTATGAAGCGCCTTGAGGCGACATTTGTTGTGATTTGGCGCTATATAAATAAAATTGAATTGAATTGAATTGAATTATTTATGCTTAATCATACTATTTCTATATATTACTGCCAGGTCCCAAGGCAGCCAATCGTCTGTGAGGACTGACTCATTCAAATTTATAAATCAGAGCCTGCACGGCTTCCCAGCCAGCCAATCATATCTAAGGGCTCAGGCATTCAAATTTGCATATTGGGGCCTTCACGGCTTGTAAGCCCGCCAATCATATCTGAGGTCTGCCATTTCTTCTCTCGTCATATCTCAGCGACTGATGTACAAAGAGCAATGAAAATCGCAGTCAAAGTACACCAAAGTCCACTGATTCACCCAGTAGAAGAATTCTGCTTCTAGTCCACCTAGCTTTTGAGTTACATGACGTTTTGTAACTCCAAAAAACGGCGATTTTTGCCTCTCACCGCGATCTAATTCTGACTGCTCATGACCCTGTTTTCCACGCGCTTGCTCTCTTCTCCAGTGGTGCAGTTGGTAGTGACACGGGTCTGTAACCCAAAGGTCGTGGGTTCAATCCCACCTTGGTCAACATGTTTTTTTCCTTATAAATTAATACACTATAACAGACCAGTAATTCATATTGATCATTTATTATAATTCTGCAAACTTTTATCATTTTACCAGCTTTTCTAATATGGACCTCACATTCTTGTTAACACTCCATGGCACAAATACTGTTCCCTTTAGGCTCTGTGTATGTGTGTGTATATCAATATTTCTCCCATTTTAAAGTATTACTCCTCCATAATTGTATTTCTGTTAAATCAAAGTACTTTTACTACATCTTAGTACTTCTGCTCAATCATAGTATTTCTGCTAAATCATAGTATTTTTGCCAAATCATGGTTTTTGTGCCAAATCATAACATTTGTGTTATGTTATAGTATTACTACTAAGTGGAGGAATTTCTGCCATGTTACAGTATATATGCTGATTACAGTATTTCTGCTAAATCATATTATTTCTACTATATTATATTTCTCTTTCTAAATATAGCATTTCTGCTATATAATTGTATTCCTGCTATGTTATAATATTTGTGCTAAACCAGAGTATTTGTGCCAAATGATAGTATTTCTGTCAAATTATAGTATTTGTGCTAAAACATAGTATTAATTTAAAATTACAATATTCATAGTTCATCACAGTGTCTCTGGTAAATCACAGTATTTCTGCTATGTTGTACTATTTTTGTAAATCATAGTGTTTCTGTAATGTTTAAGTATTTTTGTCTAAATATATTCTTTCTGTTATCTTAAATTATTTCTCCTAAATTCTTGTATATTTGAGAAGTTATCATGTTTCTGCTAAGTTACAATATTTCTGCCAAGTTCTGCTATGCTATTGTATTTCTGCCAAGTATTATGTTTCCTCTAAGATATTGCAGTTCTGCTAAGTTATTACTTTTTAGCAAAGTTCCTTTGCTTCTGCAAAGTTTTTACCATTTCTGCAACTTTTCAGCTTTTTCAGCTAGTTTTTGCAGACAGCTTCAGCTTTAAAGCATCCACACTGCATTTTCGCAGGAAATGCAAATTTTTCTAGTTATTATTCTAGTTGCGTTCCGTACGTTTTTCGCCGTTTAACTACTTCCACAATTTTCTTTTTCAATTTTTCACCATTCAAACTTTAAACTATTCTGCTATTTTTGCTAATTCCTGCTATGATTTTTGCTATTTATAACTATTATACTTTTTAAAATATTAAGCTTTTTTCCTTTAATTTGTCCCATTGAAATGAATGGGAAACTTCTGCAATTCTGCTAAAACTTGCTCGTTTTTCAAACTTAACTACTTCCTCATACTTTCACATAGAAACTCCATTCAAACTTTAAAATGTTCACAAATTATTGGGCTATTGATTTATGATTCAGATTTTTCATATCTGTTACCGTTTTCATCTTATCCCTCTTTAAGTTTTGAGTTTCATCTTTGTGATTTTTCACAAAATACATGGGTTGTTATGGTTGCTATGCAGTTGGTTCTAAGTGAGGCACTGTAAGTTTCGCAGTCTTCTCTTCATGTCCGAACAACTTCTTGCTACTTGCTCAATTTTCACTCAACCTCCACAAATTATACATCAAAACGTAGGTATTTTTGCTGGCTTTCAGAAAATGTCACCATCATTGTTGTGAGATTTATGGAATTTTGGCAAATCTCCTCAGACCAACACAAAGTCTCAAAACTCTCCATAGAAAGTCAATGGAGAGTTTGTTCAAAATCACCGCTTGATTTCTGTAATGAGAGGCATATTCGAATCGTCATATCTCCCCAATGAAGCGAAGTTAAAACATGAGGCTTGTCCCAGTATATCTTCAGACATTCCTGATGCTCACAATTTAAGAATTTTTTTCTCACCTATTACCGTTCTGAGATGAGTTAGACTTGTTTGAGGGTAGGAAATTCGTCCTTCGCTCAGATTTCTTCAGCTTTCAAACTCTGGAAATGAACCACTTTTTTCTCTCGTCATATCTTTTTGATAGATTTCCACAGAGACCTGAAAATTTCCATGCCTGTTCACCAAAGCCTGCTGTCTCTTACGGTGAAAGAATGATATCGATACTCCAAATAGATTTAGAGTTAGAAAGCGTTGTTTGAGGGCAAGTCAAGGCAGTTTTCGCTTCGCCTCTACTCAGTTAAGGTGCATTACAAGTCAAATATCTTTAATAATTCATATTTTAATGATAAATTGTCAACACTTGAAGATTCCCCCATCTCTTCTGAACAAAACGGTGTAAGAATGACCGTTCTAGCCCCTACGGTTAGGAAATTATGGCCATTTGTTTGGAGGGTAGTCCTCACTATGAGAAATAGACTGCAAAAATCCTGTCTCTCTGCTGTCTGTGTAAAAACGGCTGCACCTGTTTTGGCGGGAAAAAGTACACAGCATCTCTGATTGGTTGATTCAAATCCAGCAGCTCCCAGGCTGCTTGACTGATCTACAAAGTTGCTTCTCTCTCTTTCTGTGTGTGTTATAGTATTTCTAAATTATAGTATTTCTGCTTTTTATAGCATTCCTGCTAAATTATAGTATTTCTGCTTTTAATAGGATTTGTGCTTAATATAGTATTTCTGCTTTTTATAGTATTTGTGCTTAATATAGTAGTTCTGCTTTTTATAAGATTTGTGCTCAATATAGTATTTCTGCTTTTTATAGGATTTGTGCTTAATATAGTATTTTTGCTTTTTATAGTATTTCTGCTACATTATAGTATTTCTGCTTTTTATAGTATTTGTGCTTAATATAGTGTTTCTGCTAAATTATAGTATTTCTGCTTTTTATAGTATTACTGCTTTTTGTACTATTTCTGCTTAATATAGTATTTCTGCTAAATTATAGTATTTCTGCTTTTTGTAGTATTTCTGCTAAATTATAGTATTTCTGCTTTTTATAGTATTACTGCTTTTTGTACTATTTCTGCTTAATATAGTATTTCTGCTAAATTATAGTATTTCTGCTTTTTATAGTATTTCTGCTAAATTATAGTATTTCTGCGACTACCGCCCAGTAGCACTCACCCCCATCATCACTAAGTGCTTAGAGCATCTGGTCCTAGCACACTTCAAATCCTGTCTACCCCCCACCCTGGACCCCCACCAATTCGCATACCGCCAGAACAGGAGCACAGAGGATGCAGTCTCCATCGCACTGCACTCTGTCCTCTCACACCTGGACAACAACAACACATACGCCAGAATGCTGTTTATAGACTTCAGTTCAGCATTCAATACAATCCACCCCTCACAACTCATCAGAAAACTAACAGACCTGGGCATCAGTTCCCTCATCTGCAAATGGTTACTGGACTTCCTGACCAACCGCCCCCAACATGTCCGGCTGGATAACCACTGCTCATCTACAATCACAATGAACACCGGTGTACCACAAGGCTGTGTGATGAGCCCTTTCCTCTACTCCCTCTTCACCCACGACTGCAGACCTGCTGATGGTTCCAACACCATCATTAAGTTTGCAGATGACACCACGGTGATTGGCCTCATCAGTGACAACGATGAGGCTGCCTACAGGGAGGAGGTGGATCGTCTGGCTGAGTGGTGCGACAGAAACAACCTGCTGCTTAACACAGAGAAGACCAAGGAGCTCATCGTGGACTACAGGAGGAATGCTGACCCACATCCACCCATCCACATTAAGGGGACGGCTGTGGAGTGTGTGAGCAGCTTCAAGTTCCTGGGAGTCCACATCTCCGAGGATCTCATCTGGACGACCAACTGCTCCAAGCTGGTCAAGAAGGCTCACCAGCGCCTCTTCTTCTTGAGGACTCTGAGGAAAAACCACCTGTCCTCAGACATCCTGGTGAACTTCTATCGCTGTACCATCGAGAGCATCCTGACTAACTGTATAACAGTCTGGTATGGGAACTGCTCTGCCTCGGACCGGAAGGCGTTGCAGAGGGTCGTGAAAACTGCCCAGCGCATCGCCGGAGCACCACTTCCTGCCATAAAAGACATATACAGGAAGCAGTGTCTGAAAAGGGCTGGGAAAATCATCAAAGACCCCAGTCACCCATCACATAGACTCTTCACCCTCCTGCCCTCTAGGAGGCGCTACAGGAGCCTCCGGACTAAGACCACCAGGTACCGGAACAGCTTCTTCCCCACAGCTGTCAGACTCCTGAACTCTGCCTCCTGACATCTGACCCACGTTAAACTCATGGACTGGACATACACACACCCACAACCACCTACACACACACACAATGGACAACCGTACCCTCAAACACACAATAATAACATGGACTGAACCACCATTCACAATCACTAGCACTTTATATACCTCTGTAGAAATTATCCACATATCTCACTTATCTTAACTGCACTACTATATAGTTCTGTGTAAATAATCATACGATATTTTTAATCCTACAACTGTTTATAACTTGCATAGTTCACATTTCTGTATAACTGTATATCTCAGATTTCTGTATAGTTTTTTTTATTTCATATTTATATCCTGTTCATAGCCTGTACATAGCTTGTGCTCACTACAGCCTGTACATACTTATAGTTATAGAATATTCATAACATACTTCATACCGTGTACATTATAACATACCATAATAGACCCATTTCTGTAACATACTTACATATCTATATTATTGCTAATATATATTGTAATATATCTATATCACTAAAGCACTTCTGGATGGATGCAAACTGCATTTCGTTGCCCTGTACCTGTGCATGGGCAATGACAATAAAGTTGAATTCTATTCTATTCTATTCTATTTTTATAGTATTACTGCTTTTTGTACTATTTCTGCTTAATATAGTATTTCTGCTAAATTGTAGTATTTCTGCTTTTTATAGTATTTGTGCTTCATTTAGTATTTGTGCTTAATATAGTATTTCTGCTAAATTATAGTATTTCTACTAAATGTAGTATTTATGCTTAATCATACTATTTCTATATATTACTGCCAGGTCCCCAGGCAGCCAATCCTCTGTGGACTGAGACATTTAGCCCTGAAATTTACATATCAGGGCCTGCATGGCTTCCCAGCCAGCCAATTATATCTGAGGTGTGCCGTTTCTTCTCTCGTCATATCTCAGCAACGGTTGTACAAAGAGCAATGAAAATCGCAGTCAAAGTACACCAAAGTCCGCTGATTCACCCAGTACAAGAATTATGTTTCTAGTCCACCTAGTTTTTGAGTTACACGACGTTTTGTAACTCCAAAAAACGGCGTTTTTCGCCTCTCACCACAATCTAATTCTGACTGCTCATCAACCTGTTTTCCAGACTCCCGGTCTCTTTCAAAGTGGCGCAGGTGGTAGTGACATGGGTCGGCAAGCCAAAGGTCGTTGGTTCGATTCCACCTTGGTCAACATGTTTTTTTCCCTACAAATTAATACACTATCACAGACCAGTAATTCATATTGATAATTTATTACAATTCTGCAAACTTTTATGATTTTAGCAGCTTTTCTAATATTGACCTCAGATTCTTGTTAACACTCCATGGCAGAAATACATACAAGTACACAGCCTGATGAAGCAGACAGAAGCAGTACCTCTGATTGGTTCAGCATTTTCACCTCCTATCAGCACAAATCTCAGCTGTTTTCAGAAAAAACTCTTTTGAGCAGAAATTCTGCTGATTCATCTCTTTTCAGCGCAACTTTCTGCTTCTTTCCATCCTTTCTGCAGGAATTCTGCTCATTCAACTCTTTTCAGCAAAATTTTCAACCTTTTCACCTCTTATCAGCACAAATCTCAGCTGTTTTCAGAAAAAACTCTTTTGAGCACAAATTCTGCTGATTCATCTCTTTTGAGCAGAAATTCTTCTGATTCACCTCTTTTCTGCCAAGTTTTCAGACTTTTCACCTCTTATCAGCACAAATCCCAGCTTTTTCAGCTGTTTTAAGCAAAAACCTCTGTTTAGCAAAATTCTGCTCATTCAGCTTTTTTCAGCAGAAATTCTGCTGATTGAACTCTTTTCAGCAGAATTTTCACTTCTTTTCAGCACAAATCTCAGCTGTTTTCAGAGAAAACTCCTTTGAGCCCTCCCTCAGTTTTTGTGCTATTTGCACCGTTCAAATCTTAAAAAATTCTGCTCTTTCTGCTAATGCCGGCTATGACTTTTGGTGCTCATAACTTCTATACTTTTTGAGATATTGAATTTTTTTTTGCAATATTTTTTGCCCATTTCTGCCATCTCATCAGTGGCGTCACTGATTTTCCTTGCCGGGTTGAGCTGAGTTTTAGCTCAGTGAGATGAGCATCCATTCTCAGACTGGGAGGCCCAGGTTCAAATCCCGCTTATGGCAACATTTCTTTCAGTTAACAGTTAAACTTCTTTTAACTCTTTTCAGCAGAAATACGGCTCATTGAACTCTTTTCAGCAGTGCTGTGGCACCGCCGTCATCTCATCCGCCTGCAGTCACCCTTCTGCCATCTTCTTCACCGGCTGCTATGTCGCCACCCGGACCTGCCCTGCCCGAGCAGGAGCTCGGCGAGCCGGTGGAGCTCGCATTGCCCGAGCAGGAGCTCGGCGAGCCGGTGGAGCTCGCACTGCCCGAGCAGGAGCTCGGCGAGCCGGTGGAGCCAGCGCCGCTGCCCGGCGAGCAGGAGAAGCCAGCGCCGCTGCCAAAGGAGCCCGCGCCGGAGCTCGGCGAGCAGGTGGAGCCCGCGCCGGAGCTCGGCGAGCAGGTGGAGCCCGCGCCGGAGCTCGGCGAACGAGTGGAGCCCGCGCCGCAGCCGGGGGACCTCGGCGAGCGGGAGGAGCCCGCGCCGCAGCCGGGGGAGATCGCCGAGCGGGATGCGCCGCTGCGGGATGCGCGGTCTGACTTTGGGACTGTGACCTGGGAGGGTTTGTTGTTTGTTGTTTTTGCTTGTTTTGGTTCTGGCTACTTAAGAGAGTCTTGGAGCTCCCACCGACGCGGGATCATTGCGTGAGACTCCACGTCATCATCCAGTTGTGCTTGGTTAGTGTGTGTGTATGCCCGCGATTGTATGTGTCCTGACAGCTGCTTCTATTGTGTCCAGAGGAGAGGGGTGGAGTGCCAGACAGCAGCCAGCACGGGGAGTGCTGAGACACGGGAGCGGAGAGCACAAACAGTGGGAGAAGACACAACACGGGAGTCTGGGGAAAGCACGGGAATTTGTTGTTATTTCCACACACTGTAAATAAACGCACTGTTTATACACAGAGCACTGCGCCTGGGTCCTCCTTCCCCACACCCCCGTGACAATATAGTATTTCTGCTAAATTATACTATTTCTGCTTTTTATATTATTTCTGCTTTTTATAGTATTTCTGCTTTTTATAGTATTTCTACTTTTTTATAGGATTTCTGCTTAATATAGTATTTCTGCTTTTTATAGGATTTGTGCTTAATATAGGATTTCTGCTTAATATAGTGTTTCTGCTTGATATAGGATTTCTGCTCAATTATAGTATTTCTGCTCAATTATAGTATTTCTGCTTTTTATAGTATTTCTGCTTAATATAGTATTTCTACTAAATTATGGTATTTCTGCTAAATTATAGTATTTCTGCTTTTTATAGTATTTCTGCTTAATATAGTATTTCTGCTAAATTATAGTATTTCTGCTTTTTATAGTATTTCTGCTTAATATAGTATTTCTGCTAAATTATAGTATTTCTGCTTTTTATAGGTTGTGTGCTTATTATAATATTTGTGCTTAATATAGTATTTCTGCTTTTTATAGTATTTCTGCTTAATATAGTATTTCTGCTAAATTATAGTATTTCTGCTTTTTATAGTATTTCTGCTTAATATAGTATTTCTACTAAATTATGGTATTTCTGCTAAATTATAGTATTTCTGCTTTTTATAGTATTTCTGCTTAATATAGTATTTCTGCTAAATTATAGTATTTCTGCTTTTTATAGTATTTCTGCTTAATATAGTATTTCTGCTAAATTATAGTATTTCTGCTTTTTATAGTATTTCTGCTTAATATAGTATTTCTGCTAAATTATAGTATTTCTGCTTTTTATAGTATTTGTGCTAAATTATAGTATTTCTGCTTAATATAGTATTTCTGCTTTTTATAGTATTCGTGCTAAAACATAGTATTTCTACTAAATGTAGTATTTATGCTTAATCATACTATTTCTATATATTACTGCCAAGTCCCCAAGCAGCCAATCCTCTGTGACGACTCAGACATTCAAATTTACAAATCAGGGCCTGCACGGCTTCCCAGCCAGCCAATCATATCTGAGGTGTTCCGTTTCTTCTCTCATCATATCTCCGCGACGGTTGTACAAAGAGCAATGAAAATCACAGTCAAGGTACACCAAAGTCCGCTGATTCACCCAGTACAATAATTATACTTCTAGTCCACCTAGTTTTTGGGTTACGCGACTTTTTGTAACTCCAAAAAACGCTGTTTTTCGCCTCTCACCGCGATCTAATTCTAACTGCTCATGACCCTGTTTTCCAGGCACCTGTTCTCTTTCCCAGTGGCGCAGTTGGTAATGACAGGGGTCTGCAACCAAAAGGTCGTGGGTTCGATTCCACCTTGATCGACAAGTTTTTCTCCCTACAAATTAATACACTATCACAGACCAGTAATTCATATTGTTTATTTATTACAATTCTGCAAACTTTTATCATTTTACCAGCTTTCCTAATATGGACCTCAGATTCTTGTTAACACTCCATGGCACAAATACTGTTCCCTTTAGGCTCTGTGTATGTGTGTGTGTATCAATATTTCTCCCATTTTAAAGTACTACTCCTCCATAATTGTATTTCTGTTAAATCAAAGTACTTTTACTACATCTTAGTACTTCTGCTCAATCATAGTATTTTTGCCAAATCATGGTTTTTGTGCCAAATCATAACATTTGTGTTATGTTATAGTATTACTACTAAGTGGAGGAATTTCTGTCATGTTACAGTATATGTGCTAATTACAGTATTTCTACTAAATCATATTATTTCTACTATATTATATTTTTCTTTCTAAATATAGCATTTCTGCTATATAATTGTATTTCTGCTATGTTATAATATTTGTGCTTTTTATAGTATTTCTGCTTTTTATACTATTTCTACTTTTTATAGGATTTCTGCTTAATATAGTATTTCTGCTTAATATAGTATTTCTGCTAAATTATAGTATTTCTGCTTTTTATAGTATTTCCGCTTTTTATAGTATTTCTGCTTTTTATAGGATTTGTGCTTAATATAGTATTTGTGCTTAATATAGTATTTCTGCTAAATTATAGTATTTCTGCTTTTTATAGTATTTCCGCTTTTTATAGTATTTGTGCTAAAACATAGTATTAATTTAAAATTACAATATTCATAGTTCATCACAGTGTCTCTGGTAAAACACAGTATTTCTGCTATGTTGTACTATTTTTCTAAATCATAGTGTTTCTGTAATGTTTAAGTATTTTCGGCTAAATATATTCTTTCTGTTATCTTATACTATTTCTCCTAAATTTTTGTATTTTTGAGAAGTTATCATATTTCTGGTAAGTTACAGTATTTCTGCCAAGTTCTGCTTTGCTATTGTATTTCTGCCAAGTATTATGTTTCCTCTAAGATATTGCAGTTCTGCCAAGTTATTACATTTTAGCAAAGTTCCTTTTACAATTTCTGCAACTTTTCAGCTTTTTCAGCTAGTTTTTGCAGACAGCTTCAGCTTTAAAGCATCCACACTGCATTTTCGCAGGAAATGCAAATTTTTCTAGTTCTAGTTGCTTCCGTACACTTTTTGGCACTTAACTACTTCCACAATTTTTGTGCTATTTTCACCATTCAAATTTTAAACTATTCTGCTATTTTTGCTCTTTCCGGCTATATCTTTTGGTATTTTTTGCTATTATACTTTTTAAAATATTAAGCTTTTTTCCTTTAATTTGTCCCATTGAAATGAATGGGAAACTTCCGCAATTCTGCTAAAATTTGCTTGTTTTTGAAACTTAACTACTTCCTCATATTTTCACGTAGAACAACCATTCAAACTTTAAAATGTTCTCAAATTCTTGGGCTATTCAGGTATAAATCAGCTTTTTCAAATCTTTTACCATTTTATCTTTATCCCTCTTAAAGTATTGAGTTGCAAAATTGTGATTTTTCACAAAATACATGCATTGTTATGGTTGCTATGCACTTGGTTCTAAGTGAGACACTGTAGGTTTCGCAGTCTTCTCTTCATGTCCGAACAACTTCTTGCTACTTGCTCAATTTTCACTCAACTTCCACAAATTATACATCAAAACGCAGGTATTTTTGCTGGCTTTCAGAAAATGTCACTATCATTGTTGTGGGATTTATAGAATTTTGCCAAATCTCCTCAGACCAACACAAAGTCTCAAAACTCTCCATAGAAAGTCAATGGAGAGTTTGTTCAAAATCACCGCTTGATTTCTGTAATGAGAGGCATATTCGAATTGTCATATCTCCCCAACGAAGCGAAGTTAAAACATGAGGCTTGTCCCAGTATATCTTCAGACATTCCTGATGCTCACAATTCAAGAATTATTTTCTCACCTATTACCGTTCTGAGATGAGTTAGACTTGTTTGAGGGTAGGAAATTCGTCCTTCGCTCAGATTTCTTCAGCTTTCAAACTCTGGAAATGAACCACTTTTTTCTCTCGTCATATCTTTTTTTTGGATTTCCCCAGAGACCTGAAAATTTCCATGGTTGTTCACCAAAGCCTGCTGTCTCTTACGGTGAAAGAATGATATCGATACTCCAAATAGATTTAGAGTTAGAAAGCGTTGTTTGAGGGCAAGTCAAGGCAGTTTTCCCTTAGCCTCTACTCAGTTATGGTGCATTACAAGTCAAATATCTTTAATAATTCATAGTTTAATGATAAATTGTCAACACTTGAAGATTCCCCCATCTCTGCTGAACAAAACGGTGTAAGAATGACCGTTCTAGCCCCTACGGTTAGAAAATTATGGTCATTTGTTTGAGTTTAGTCCTCACTATGAGAAATAGACTGCAAAAATCCTGCCTCTCTGCTGCGTGTGTGTAAAAACGGCTGCACCTGTTTTGGCGGGAAAAAGTACACAGCCTCTCTGATTGGTGGATTCAAATTTAGCAGCTCCCAGGCTGCTTGACTGACCTACAAACTTGCTTCTCTCTCTTTCTGTGTGTGTTATAGTATTTCTAAATAATAGTATTTCTGCTTTTTATAGTATTTCTGCTTTTTATAGTATTTCTGCTTTTTATAGGATTTGTGCTTAATATAGTATTTGTGCTTAATATAGTATTTGAGCTTAATATAGTATTTCTGCTTTTAATAGGACTTGTGCTTAATATAGTGTTTCTACTTTTTATAGGATTTGTGCTTAATATAGTATTTCTGCTTTTTATAGGATTTCTGCTTAATATAGTATTTCTGCTTTTTATAGGATTTGTGCTTAATATAGTATTTCTGCAAAATATAGCATTTCTTTTTAATTATAGTTTTTCTACCAAATCATAGTACAGTATTTCTGCTTTTTATAGTATTTGTGCTTAATATAGTATTTCTGCTTTTTATAGGATTTGTGCTTAATATAGTATTTCTGCTAAATTCCAGTATTTCTGCTTTTTATAGTATTTCTGCTTTTTATAGTATTTGTGCTTAATATAGTATTTCTGCTAAATTATAGTATTTCTGCTTTTTATAGTATTTCTGCTTTTTGTACTATTTCTGCTTTTTGTACTATTTCTGCTTAACATAGGATTTCTGCTAAATTATAGTATTTCTGCTTTTTATAGTATTTGTGCTTAATATAGTATTTCTGCTAGATTATAGTATTTCTTCTTTTTATAGGATTTGTGCTTAATATAGTATTTCTGCTTAATATAGTATTTCTGCTTAATATAATATTTCTGCTTAATATAGTATTTGTGCTTAATATAGTATTTGTGCTTAATATAGTATTTCTGCTAAATTATAGTATTTCTGCTTTTTATAGTATTTGTGCTAAAACATAGTATTTCTACTAAATGTAGTATTTATGCTTAATCATACTATTTCAATATATTACTGCCAGGTCCCCAGGCAGCCAATCCTCTGTTTGGACTGTGACATTCAAATTTACAAATCAGAGCCTGCACGGCTTCCCAGCCGGCCAATCATATCTGAGGGCTCAGGCATTCAAATTTGCATATTGGGGCCTTCACGGCTTGTAAGCCAAGCAATCATATCTGAGGTCTGCCGTTTCTTCTCTTGTCATATCTCAGCGACGGATGTACAAAGAGCAATGAAAATCGCAGTCAAAGTACACCAAAGTCCGCTGATTCACCCAGTACAAGAATTATGCTTCTAGTCCACCTAGTTTTTGAGTTACATAACGTTTTGTAACTCCAAAAAACGGCGACTTTTGCCTCTCACCGCGATCTAATTCTGACTGCTCATGACCATTTTTTCCAGGCGCCCGCTCTCTTCCCCAGTGGCGCAGTTGGTAGTGACACAGGTCTACAAGCCAAAGGTCGTGGGTTCAGCCCCACCTTGGTCAACATGTTTTTTTCCTTATGAATTAATACACTATCACAGACCAGTAATTCATATCGATCATTTATTATAATTCTGCAAACTTTTATGATTTTAACAGCTTTTCTAATATGGACCTCAGATTCTTGTTAACACTCCATGGCACAAATACTGTTCCCTTTAGGCTCTGTGTATGTGTTTGTGTATCAATATTTCTCCCATTTTAAAGTATTACTCCTCCATAACTGTATTTCTGTTAAATCAAAGTACTTTTACTACATCTTAGTACTTCTGCTCAATCATAGTATTTCTGCTAAATCATAGTATTTTTGCAAATCATGGTTTTTGTGCCAAATCATAACATTTGTGTTATGTTATAGTATTACTACTAAGTGGAGGAATTTCTGTCATGTTACAGTATATGTGCTGATTACAGTATTTCTGCTAAATCATATTATTTCTACTATATTATATTTTTCTTTCTAAATATAGCATTTCTGCTATATAACTGTATTTCTGCCATGTCATAATATTTGTGCTAAACCAGAGTATTTGTGCTGAAACATAGTATTTCTGCCAAATGATAGTATTTCTGTCAAATGATAGTATTTGTGCTAAAACATAGTATTAATTTAAAATTACAATATTCATATTTCATCACAGTGTCTCTTGTAAATCACAGTATTTCTGCTATGTTGTACTATTTTTCTAAATCATAGTGTTTCCGTAATGTTTAAGTATTTTTGGCTAAATATATTCTTTCTGTTATCTTCTACTATTTCTCCTAAATTCTTGTATATTTGAGAAGTTATCATGTTTCTGGTAAGTTACAATATTTCTGCAAAGTTCCTTTGCTATGCTATTGTATTTCTGCCAAGTATTATGTTTCCTCTAAAATATTGCAGTTCTGCTAAGTTATTGCATTTTAGCAAAGTTCTTTTGCTTATGCAAAGTTTTTACAATTTCTGCTACTTTTCAGCTTTTTCAGCTAGTTTTTGCAGACAGCTTCAGCTTTAAAGCATCCACACTGCATTTTCGCAGGAAATGCAAATTTTTCTAGTTGTGTGGATGCCCTCAAAGGCATCCACACTATTGAGTTCCTGTTTCTCTTTATTGTGTGGATGCCTGAAAGGGCATCCACACTATTGAGATCCTGTTTCTCTTTCTTCTTTATTCTACTTTATTCTAGTTGCTTCCGTACGTTTTTTGGCGCTTAACTACTCCCTCAGTTTTCAACCGATTTTCTCAGTTCAAACTCTAAACTGTTCTGCTCTTTCTGCTAATGTGTGCTATATCTTTTGGTGTTTATTACTATTATACTTTTTAAAATATTACACTTTTTTCCTTTAATTTGTCCCATTGAAATGAATGGAAAACTTCTACAATTCTGCTAAAACTTGCGTGTTTTTAAAACTTAACTACTTCCTCATACTTTCACGTAGAAACTCCATTCAAACTTTAAAACGTTCTCAAATGATTGGGCTATTCCTGTGTGATTCAGCTTTTTCATATCTGTTACCGTTTCCATTTAATGCCTCTTTAAGTTTTCAGTTGCAGCTTTGTGATTTTTCAGAAAATACATGCGTTGCTATGGTTGCTATGCAATTAACTCCGAGTGAGCACTGGTGCGTTCTGAATTTTCTCTTCTTGTCTGAACAACTTCTTGCTACTCGCTCAATTTCCACTCATCCCCCACAAATTATACATCAAAACGTAGGTATTTTTGCTGGCTTTAAGACAGTGTTACTATAATTATCGTGTGAGTTACGTTTTTTTCACAATTTGCCTCGAAGTGACACGAAGTCTAAAAACTCCCCATTCAAAGTCTATGGGGAGGTTGTGAAACTCAGAGCTGAAATACTGAAACTGAAGGCATTTTCAAATCGTCATATGTCCTTAACGAAGCAAAGTTAAGACATGAGGCTTGTGCCAATTCATCTTCAGACACTGCTGACACTCACGGTCGAAGCAGTTTTTACAGTCATCTTACCGTTGAGCCATAAATTACGTTTGTTTGAGGAGTGGAAATCTGTCCTCCTCTCAGTTTTCAAACTCCGAAAATGAAGCCGTTTCCTCTCTCATCATATCTCCGCGACGGAAGTACAAAGAGCTATGTAAATCGCAGTCAAAGTTCACCAAAGTCCGCTGATTCACCCAGTAAAAGAATTATGTTTCTAGTCCACCTAGTTCTTGAGTTACACGACGTTTTATAACTCCAAAAAACGGCGTTTTTCGCCTCTTACCGCGATCTAATTCTGACTGCTCATCAACCTGTTTTCCAGGCGCCCGCTCTCTTTGCCTGTGGCGCAGTTGGTAATGACACGGGTTTGAAGCCCAAAGGTCGTGTGTTCAATTCCACCTTTTCCACATTTTTTTTCACTACAAATTAATACACTATCACAGACCAGTAATTCATATTGATCATTTATTACAATTCTGCAAAGTTTTATGATTTTGGCAGCTTTCCTAATATGGACCTCGGATTCTTGTTAATGCTCCATGGCAGAAATACATACAAGTACACAGCCTGATAAAGCGGACAGAAGAAATACCTCTGATTGGTTCAGCATTTTCACCTCCTATCAGCACAAATCTCAGCTGTTTTCAGAAAAAACTCTTTTGAGCAGAAATTCTGCTGATTCATCTCTTTTCAGCGCAACTTTCTGCTTCTTTCCATCCTTTCTGCAGAAATTCTGCTCATTCAACTCTTTTCAGCAAAATTTTAAGCCTTTTCACCTCTTATAAGCACAAATCTCAGCTGTTTTCAGAAAAAACTCTTTTGAGCACAAATTCTGCTGATTCATCTCTTTTGAGCAGAAATTCTGCGCATTCACCTCATTGCCATCATTCAGCCTTTTCACCTCTTATCAGCACAAATCTCAGTTGTTTTCAGAAAAAGCTCTTTTGAGCAGAAATTCTGCTGATTCATCTCTTTTCAGTGCAACTTTCTGCTTCTTTACTTCTTTTCAGCAGAAATTCTGCTGATTCACCTCTTTTCAGCAGAATTTTAAATTTTTTCACCACTTTTCAGCACAAATCCCAGCTCTTTCAGCTGTTTTCAGCAAAAACCTCTTTTCAGCAGAATCCTGCTCATTCACCTCTTTTCAGCAGAATTCTGCTCATTCACCTCTTTTCAGCAGAAATTCTACTTATTCACCTCTTCTGCAAAATTTTCAGCCTTTTCACCTCTTTTCAGCACAAATCTCAGCTGTTTTCACAAAAAACTCTTTTGAGCAGAAATTCTGCTGATTCATCTCTTTTCAGCGCAACTTTCTGCTTCTTTACCTCTTTTCAGCAGAAATTCTGGTGATTCACCTCTTTTCAGCAGAATTTTTAATTTTTTCACCACTTTTCAGCACAAATCCCAGCTTTTTAAGCTGTCTTCAGCAAAAACCTCTTTTCAGCAGAAATTCTGCTGATTCATCTCTTTTCTGAAAAAAAATCATCCTTTTAATCTCTTATCAGCACAATTCTCAGCCATTCTGCTCATTTCAGCAAAATTGACAGTTTCTTCACCTCTTCTTTGCGAGAATGACTTTGGCTCAGTGAGATGAATAGCCGCTTTGAGACCAGGAGGGCCAGGTTTAAATCCTGCTCAGGGCAACCTTTTTTTTTTTCACCACTTTTCAGCAAAAATTTCTCCGTCTTTACCCCTTTCAGTAGAATTTTTTGCTTTTCACCACTTTTCAACAAAATTTTCTGCTTCTTCACCTATTTTCAGCAGAATTTTACATTTCTTCACCGCCATGCAACTTTTTGCAACTTTTTCAGCTTTTTTCACCAGACATCTTCAGCGTTAAGGCATCCACACAGCATTTTCGCAGGAAATGCAAATTTTTCTAGTTGTGTGGATGCTTTAAGGCATCCACACTATTGTTTTCCTGTTTCTCTTTATTCTTTATTGTGTGAATGCTGTAGGCATTCACACTATTGAGTTCCTGTTTCTCTTTATTCTTTATTATTATTCTTCAAGTTGCTTCCGTACGTTTTTTACTGTTTAACTACTTCCACAATTTTTGTGCTATTTTCACCATTCAAATTTTAAACTATTCTGCTATTTCTGCTAATGTGTGCTATGATTTTTGGTATTTTCTGCTATTATACTTTTTAAAATATTAAGCTTTTTTCCTTTAATTTGTCCCATTGAAATGAATGGAAAACTTCCGCAATTCTGCTAAAACTTGCTTGTTTTTGAAACTTAACTACTTCCTCATACTTTCACCTAGAATAACCATTCAAACTTTAAAATGTTCACAAATTATTGGGCTATTCCTGTATGATTCAGCTTTTTCATATCTGTTACCATTTTCATCTTATCCCTCTTCAAGTTTTGAGTTTCATCTTTGTGATTTTTCACAAAATACATGCGTTGTTATGGTTGTTATGCAGTTGGTTCTAAGTGTGACACTGTAGGTTTCGCAGTCTTCTCTTCATGTCCGAACAACTTCTTGCTACTTGCTCAATTTTCACTCAACTCCCACAAATTATACATCAAAACGTAGGTATTTTTGCTGGCTTTCAGAAAATGTCACTATCATTGCTGTGGTATTGACAGAATTTTGGCAAATCTCTTCAGACCAACACAAAGTCTGAAAACTCTCCATAGAAAGTCAATGGAGAGTTTGTTCAAAATCACCGCTTGATTTCTGTAATGAGAGGCATATTCGAATCGTCATATCTCCTTAACGAAGCGAAGTTAAAACATGAGGCTTGTCCCAGTATATCTTCAGACACTCCTGATGCTCACAATTCAAGAATTTTTTTCTTACCTATTACCATTCTGAGATGAGTTAGACTTGTTTGAGGGTAGGAAATTTGTCCTTCACTCAGATTTCTTCAGCTTTCAAACTCTGGAAATTAACCACTTTTTTCTCTCGTCATATCTTTTTGATGGATTTCCACAGAGACCTGAAAACTTCCATGACTGTTCACCAAAGCCTGCTGTCTCTTACGGTGAAAGAATGATATCGATACTCCAAATAGATTTCGAGTTAGAAAGCGTTGTTTGAGGGCAGGTCAAGGCAGTTTTTGCTTCGCCTCTACTCAGTTATGGTGCATTACAAGTCAAATATCTTTAATAATTCATATTTTAATGATAAATTGTCAAAACTTGAAGATTCCCCCATCTCTTCTGAACAAAACGGTGTAAGAATGACCGTTCTAGCCCCTACAGTTAGGAAATTATGGTCATTTGTTTGAGTTTAGTCCTCACTATGAGAAATAGACTGCAAAAATCCTGTCTCTCTGCTGCGTGTGTAAAAACGGCTGCACCTGTTTTGGCGGGAAAAAGTACACAGCCTCTCTGATTGGTGGATTCAAATTTAGCAGCTCCCAGGCTGCTTGACTGACCTAAAAACTTGCTTCTCTCTCTTTCTGTGTGTGTTATAGTATTTCTAAATTATAGTATTTCTGCTTTTTATAGTATTTCTGCTAAATTATAGTATTTCTGCTTTTTATATGATTTGTGCTTAATATAGGATTTTTGCTTAATATAGTATTTCTGCTAAATTATAATATTTCTGCTTTTTATAGTATTTCTGCTAAATTATAGTATTTCTGCTTTTTATAGTATTTCTGCTTTTTATATGATTTGTGCTTAATATAGTATTTCTGCTTTTTATAGTATTTCTGCTAAATTATAGTATTTCTGCTTTTTATAGTATTTCTGCTTTTTATATGATTTGTGCTTAATGTAGTATTTCTGCTTTTTATAGTATTTCTGCTAAATTATAGGATTTGTGCTTTTTATAGTATTTCTGCTTTTTATAGTATTTGAGCTTAATATAGTATTTCTGCTTAATATAGTATTTCTGCTTTTAATGGGATTTGTGCTTAATATATGATTTCTGCAAAATATAGTACTTCTGATTAATTATAGTTTTTCTACCAAATCATGGTACAGTATTTCTGCTTTTTATAGTATTTGTACTTAATATAGTATTTCTGCTTTTTATAATATTTCTGCTTTTTATAGTATTTGTGCTTAATATAGTATTTGTGCTTAATATAGTATTTCTGCTTAATATAGCATTTCTGCTAAATTATAGTATTTCTGCTTTTTATAAGATTTGTGCTTAATTCAGTATTTCTGCTTTTTATAGGATTTGTGCTTAATATAGTATTTCTACTTTTTATAAGATTTGTGCTTAATATAGTATTTCTGCAAAATATAGTACTTCTGATTAATTATAGTTTTTCTACCAAATCATTGTACAGTATTTCTGCTTTTTATAGTATTTGTACTTAATATAGTATTTCTGCTTTTTATAGGATTTGTGCTTAATATTGTATTTCTGCTTTTTATAGTATTTGTGCTTTTTATAGTATTTGTGCTTTTTTTTTGTTTTTGTTTCCATATGTGTCCATATTTGTAATTGTGTGTATCTGCTGGCTGTTATTTCTCTTTCTTTTTTTGTTTGTTTTTTAAATTTCTGTTAATTTTTCACAGTTGAACAAGTACACTTGATGGAACCTAACCATGTTTAGCATTTTTTCAGCTGTCCATTTTGCTTTTCCAATAGTTTTACTTAAGTTATTACTATTATGCAAACTCCTGGTATTTCTGCTAAGTCATGCCATTTCTGTTTGTGTATGTCCCTATTTGTAAAACATTGTTAGGCATGTCATTTTTGCCTTAGCTTTGTGTATCTGCTGGCAGTTCCTTTGTAACTTTTCTAATGTTTCTGCCAATTTTTCACAGTTTAGCAACAACTAATCTTTTGAGGGAACTTCAGCTTTTTTTTTAGGTTTGTGCTACATATTAACATTTCTCCTGTATTATACCACTTCTGCCATGCTGTACTATTTCTGCCAAGTTACTATGTTTCTGCTGAGTGACAACATTTCTGCTTTTTTCTCCTTTGATATAGTATTTTTGCAAACGTTTTATGTTTCTACTTAAGTTTCTGCAAAGTTATTATATTTTGGCTCAGTTGTTATTCATCTACAAATTTATTACAATTTCAAATATTTTTTGATACTGACTTCAACTTCTTCAGCTATTTTCAGCTTTTTCAGCAGTTTTAAGCAGACAGCTTCAGCTTTACAGCATTCACACTGCATTTTCGCAGGAAATGCAAATTTTTCTAGTTATTATTATTATTCTTGGGACTTCCGTACGTTTTTCGCCGTTGAACTACTTCCACAATTTTCAGCCGATTTTCACCGTTCAAATTTTAAACTATTCTGCTATTTTTGCTCTTTTGTGCTATATCTTTTGGTATTTTTTGCTATTATACTTTTTAAAATATTAAGCTTTTTTCCTTTAATTTGTCCCATTGAAATGAATGGGAAATTAAAAAAATTCTGCTAAAACTTGCTCTTTTTTGAAACTTAACTACTTCCTCATACTTTTGCCTAGAACAACCATTCAAACTTTAAAATGTTCACAAATTATTGGGCTATTAATGTATGATTCAGCTTTTTCAAATCTTTTACCGTTTTACTTTTATCCCTCTTAAAGTTTTGAGTTGCAAAATTGTGATTTTTCACAAAATACATGGGTTGTTATGATTGTTATGCAGTTGGTTCTAAGTGAGCCACTTTAAGTTTCGCAGTCTTCTCTTCATGTCCGAACAACTTCTTGCTACTTGCTCAATTTTCACTCAACTTCCACAAATTATACATCAAAACGTAGGTATTTTTGCTGGCTTTCAGAAAATGTCACTGTCATTGTTGTGGGATTTATAGAATTTTGGCAAATCTCCTCAGACCAACACAAAGTCGGAAAACTCTCCATAGAAAGTCAATGGAGAGTTTGTTCAAAATCACCGCTTGATTTCTGTAATGAGAGGCATATTCGAATCGTCATATCTCCTTAACGGAGCGAAGTTTAGACATGAGGCTTGTCCCGATATATCTTCAGACACTCCTGACGCTCACAATTCCAGAATTATTTTCTCACCTATTACCATTTGGCCATGAATTACGTTTGTTTGAGGGTAGGAAATTCGTCCTTCGCTCAGATTTCTTCAGCTTTCAAACTCTGGAAATGAACCACTTTTTTCTCTTGTCATATCTTTTTAATGGATTTCCACAAAGACCTGAAAATTTCCATGACTGTTCACTAAAGCCTGCTGTCTCTTACGGTGAAAGAATGATATTGATACTCCAAATAGATTTCGAGTTACAAAGCGTTGTTTGAGAGAAAGTCAAGACAGTTTTCGCTTAGCCTCTACTCAGTTATGGTGCATTACAAGTCAAATATCTTTAATAATTCATATTTTAATGATAAATTGTCAACACTTGAAGATTCCCCCATCTCTTCTGAACAAAACGGTGTAAGAATTACCGTTCTAGCCCCTACGGTTAGGAAACTATGGCCATTTGTTTGGAGGGTAGTCCTCACTATGAGAAATAGACTGCAAAAATCCTGTCTCTGCTGTGTGTGTAAAAACGGCTGCACCTGTTTTGGCGGGAAAAAGTAGACAGCCTCCCTGATTGGTGCATTCAAATTCAGCAGCTTCCAGGCTGCTTTACTGACCTAGAAAGTTGCTTCTCTCTCTTTTTGTGTGTGTTTGTGTGTGTATGTGTGTGTGTGTGTGTGTGTGTGTATTTCTGCTTTTTATAGTATTTCTGCTTAATATAGTATTTCTGCTAAATTATAGTATTTCTGCTTTTTATAGTATTTCTGCTTTTTATAGTATTTCTGCTAAATTATACTATTTCTGCTTTTTATAGTATTTCTGCTTTTTATAGTATTTCTGCTTAATATAGTATTTCTGCTTAATATAGTATTTCTGCTAAATTATAGTATTTCTGCTTTTTATAGTATTTCTGCTAAATTATAGTATTTCTGCTAAATTATAGTATTTCTGCTTTTTATACTATTTTTGCTTAATACAGTATTTCTGCTAAATTATAGTATTTGTGCTTAGTGTAATATTTCTGCTAAATTATAATATTTCTGCTTTTTATAAGATTTCTGCTTCTTATAGGATTTCTGGTTTTTATAGTATTTGTGCTTAATATAGTATTTCTGCTTTTTATAATATTTCTGCTTTTTATAGTATTTGTGATTAATATAGTATTTCTGCATAATATAGTATTTGTGCTAAATCACAGTATTTCTGCTAAATTATAGTACTTCTGCTTTTTATAGGATTTCTGATTTTTATAGTATTTCTGCTTTTCATAGTATTTCTGCTTTTTATAGTATTTGTGCTTAATATAGTATTTCTGCTAAATTAAAGTATTTCTGCTTTTTATAGTATTTGTGATAAAACATAGTCTTTCTATTAAATGTAGTATTTATGCTTAATCATACTATTTCTATATATTACTGCCAGGTCCCCAGGCAGACAATCCTCTGTGAGAACTGAGACATTCAAATTTACAAATCAGGGCCTGCACGGCTTCCCAGCCAGCCAATCATATCTGAGGTCTGCCGTTTCTTCTCTCGTCATATCTCAGCGACGGTTGTACAAAGAGCAATGAAAATCGCAGTCAAAGTACACCAAAGTCTGCTAGTTCACCCAGTACAAGAATTATGCTTCTAATCCACCTAGTTTTTGAGTTACGCGACGTTTTGTAACTCCAAAAAACGGCGTTTTTCTCTCCTCACCGCGATCTAATTCTGACTGCTCATCACCCTGTTTTCCAGGCGCGCGCTCTCTTTCCCAGTGGCGCAGTTGTTAATGACACAGGTCTTCAACCAAAAGGTCGTGGGTTCGATTCCACCTTGATCAACATGTTTTTCTCCCTTCAAATTAATACACTATCACAGACCAGTAATTTATAGTCATCATTTATTACAATTCTGCAAACTTTTATCATTTTACCAGCTTTTCTAATATGGACCTCAGATTCCTGTTAACACTCCATGGCACAAATACTGTTCCCTGTAGGCTCTGTGTATGTGTGTGTGTATCAATATTTCTCCCATTTTAAAGTATTACTCCTCCATAATTGTATTTCTGTTAAATCAAAGTACTTTTACTACATCTTAGTACTTCTGCTCAATCATAGCATTTCTGCTAAATCATAGTATTTTTGCCAAATCATGGTTTTTGTGCCAAATCATACAATTTGTGTAGTATTTGTGCTAAAACATAGTATTAATTTAAAATTGCAATATTCATAGTTCATCAAAGTGTCTCTGGTAAATCACAGTATTTCTGCTATGTTGTACTATTTTTCTAAATCATAGTGTTTCTGTAATCTTTAAGTATTTTTGGCTAAATATATTCTTTCTGTTATCTTATACTATTTCTCCTAAATTCTTGTATATTTGAGAAGTTATCATGTTTCTGGTAAGTTACAATATTTCTGCCAAGTTCTGCTATGCTATTGTATTTCTGCCAAGTATTATGTTTCCTCTAAGATATTGCAGTTCTGCTAAGTTATTACTTTTTAGCAAAGTTCCTTTGCTTCTGCAAAGTTTTTACAATTTCTGCAACTTTTCAGCTTTTTCAGCTAGTTTTTGCAGACAGCTTCAGCTTTAAAGCATCCACACTGCATTTTCGCAGGAAATGCAAATTTTTCTAGTTCTTTATTATTATTCTTCAAGTTGCTCCCGTTTTTCGCCGTTTAACTACTTCCACAATTTTTGTGCTATTTTCACCGTTCAAATTTTAAACTATTCTGCTATTTCTGCTAATTTCTGCTATATCTTTTGGTATTTTTCACTATTATACTTTTTAAAATATTAAGCTTTTTTCCTTTAATTTGTCCCATTGAAATGAATGGGAAACTTCCGCAATTCTGCTAAAACTTGCTCGTTTTTGAAACTTAACTACTTCCTCATACTTTCACATAGAAACTCCATTTAAACTTTAAAATGTTCACAAATTATTGGGCTATTCAGGTATGATTCAGCTTTTTCATATCTGTTACCGTTTTCATCTTATCCCTCTTTAAGTTTTGAGTTTCATCTTTGTGATTTTTCACAAAATACATGGGTTGTTATGGTTGCTATGCAGTTGGTTCTAAGTGAGGCACTGTAAGTTTCGCAGTCTTCTCTTCATGTCCGAACAACTTCTTGCTACTTGCTCAATTTTCACTCAACCTCCACAAATTATACATCAAAACGTAGGTATTTTTGCTGGCTTTCAGAAAATGTCACTATCATTGTTGTGGAATTTATAGAATTTTGGCAAATCTCCTCAGACCAACACAAAGTCGGAAAACTCTCCATAGAAAGTCAATGGAGAGTTTGTTCAAGATTTCTGTAATGAGAGGCATATTCGAATCGTCATATCTCCTTAACGAAGCGACGTTAAAACATGAGGCTTGTCCCGATATATTTTGAGACACTCCTGACGCTCACAATTCAAGAATTTTTTTCTAAGCTATTACCATTTGGCCATGAATTACGTTTGTTTGAGGGTAGGAAATTCGTCCTTCGCTCAGATTTCTTCAGATTTCAAACTCTGGAAATGAGCCACTTTTTTCTCTCGTCATATCTTTTTGATAGATTTCCACAAAGACCTGAAAATTTCCAAGGTTGTTCACCAAAGCCTGCTGTCTCTTACGGTGAAAGAATGATATCGATACTCCAAATAGATTTAGAGTTAGAAAGCGTTGTTTGAGAGCAAGTCAAGGCAGTTTTCGCTTAGCCTCTACTCAGTTATGGTGCATTACAAGTCAAATATCTTTAATAATTCATATTTTAATGATAAATTGTCAACACTTGAAGATTCCCCCATCTCTTCTGAACAAAACGGTGTAAGAATAACCGTTCTAGCCCCTACGGTTAGGAAGTTATGGCCATTTGTTTGGAGGGTAGTCCTCACTATGAGAAATAGGCTGCAAAAATCCTGTCTCTCTGCTGTGTGTGTAAAAACGGCTGCACCTGTTTTGGCGGGAAAAAGTACACAGCCTCTCTGATTGGTGGATTCAAATTCAGCAGCTCCCAGGCTGCTTGACTGACCTACAAAGTTGCTTCTCTCTCCCTCTGTGTGTGTGTGTGTGTGTGTGTGTGTGTGTATTTCTTCTTTTTATAGTATTTCTGCTTAATATAGTATTTCTGCTAAATTATTCTATTTCTGCTTTTCATTGTATTTCTGCTAAATCATAGTATTTCTGCTTTTTATAGTATTTCTGCTTAATATAGTATTTGTGCTTAATATAGTATTTCTGCTTAATTATAGTATTTTTGCCAAATTATAGTATTTCTGCTAAATTTTAGTATTTCTGCTTTTTATACTATTTGTGCATAATATAGTATTTCTGCTAAATTATAGTATTTCTGCTTTTTATAGTATTTCTGCTAAATTGTGGCAAAGCTTGCCTCACAGGAAATACTGGCCATGGTGTGGTGAATAAGGCTTCAGCCAGAAGCACAACAGGCTGTGGTGTGGCAAAGATGGCATCTTCCTCCTGCGTATAGTTACAACTCTATGCAACTGTCCTACGGAGGAAAGACTCACTGCTCACCACTCAAACAGTCGACACTAATAAAAAGTTTGTTTTGGATGATTTTTGTCCAATTCATCCCTAACCCTAACCCTAAACCATAAACCCTAACCCTATCCATAACCCTAACCCTAACCCTATCCATAACCCTAAACCCTAACCCTAACCCTAACCCTAAGTCAGCAGCACAGGCAATGATTGTGGCAAAGCTTGCCTCACAGGAAATACTGGCCTTGGTGTGGTGAATAAGGCTTCAGCCAGAAGCACAACAGGCTGTGGTGTGGCAAAGATGGCAGCTTCCTCCTGCGTATAGTTACAACTCTATGCAACTGTCCTACGGAGGAAAGACTCACTGCTCACCACTCAAACAGTCGACACTAATAAAAAGTTTGTTTTGGATGATTTTTGTCCAATTCATCCCTAACCCTAACCCTAAACCATAAACCCTAACCCTATCCATAACTCTAAACCTCACCCTATCCATAACCCTAAACCCTAACCCTAACCCTAATCCTAAGTCAGCAGCACAGGCAATGATTGTGGCAAAGCTTGCCTCACAGGAAATACTGGCCCTGGCGTGGTGGATAAGGCTTCAGCCAGAAGAACAACAGGCTGTGGTGTGGCAAAGATGGCAGCTTCCTCCTGCGTATAGTTACAACTCTATGCAACTGTCCTACGGAGGAAAGACTCACTGCTCACCACTCAAACAGTCGACACTAATAAAAAGTTTGTTTTGGATGATTTTTGTCCAATTCATCCCTAACCCTAACCCTAACCCTAACCCTATCCATAACCCTAACCCTATCCATAACCCTAACCCTAACCCTAACCCTAACCCTAAGGCTTCAGCCAGAAGAACAACAGGCTGTGGTGTGGCAAAGATGGCAGCTTCCTTCTGCGTATAGTTACAACTCTATGCAACTGTCCTACGGAGGAAAGACTCACTGCTCACCACTCAAACAGTCGACACTAATAAAAAGTTTGTTTTGGATGATTTTTGTCCAATTCATCCCTAACCCTAACCCTAAACCATAAACCCTAACCCTATCCGTAACCCTAACCCTAACCCTATCCATAACCCTAACCCTAACCCTATCCATAACCCTAACCCTAACCCTTGTCCAATTCATCCCTAACCCTAACCCTAACCCTAACCCTCGACACTAATAAAAAGTTTGTTTTTGGATGATTTTTGTCCAATTCATCCCTAACCCTAACCCTAAACCATAAACCCTAACCCTATCCATAACCCTAACCCTAACCCTAACCCTAAGCCTATCCATAACCCTAAACCCTAACCCTAACCCTAACCCAAAGGCTTCAGCCAGAAGAACAACAGGCTGTGGTGTGGCAAAGATGGCAGCTTCCTCCTGCGTATAGTTACAACTCTATGCAACTGTCCTGCGGAGGAAAGACTCACTGCTCACCACTCAAACAGTCGACACTAATAAAAAGTTTGTTTTGGATGATTTTTGTCCAATTCATCCCTAACCCTAACCCTAAACCATAAACCCTAACCCTATCATAACCCTAACCCTAACCCTATCCATAACCCTAAACCCTAACCCTAACCCTAACCCTAAGTCAGCAGCACAGGCAATGATTGTGGCAAAGCTTGCCTGACAGGAAATACTGGCCTTGGTGTGGTGAATAAGGCTTCAGCCAGAAGAACAACAGGCTGTGGTGTGGCAAAGATGGCAGCTTCCTCCTGCGTATAGTTACAACTCTATGCAACTGTCCTACGGAGGAAAGACTCACTGCTCACCACTCAAACAGTCGACACTAATAAAAAGTTTGTTTTGGATGATTTTTGTCCAATTCATCCCTAACCCTAACCCTAAACAGTAAACCCTAACCCTATCCATAACCCTAACCCTAACCCTATCCATAACCTTAACCCTAACCCTATCCATAACCCTAACCCTAACCCTTGTCCAATTCATCCCTAACCCTAACCCTAACCCTAACCCTCGACACTAATAAAAAGTTTGTTTTGGATGATTTTTGTCCAATTCATCCCTAACCCTAACCCTAAACCATAAACCCTAACCCTATCCATAACCCTAACCCTAACCCTATCCATAACCCTAACCCTAACCTTATCCATAACCCTAACCCTAACCCTAACCCTATCCATCACCCTAACCCTAAGCCTATCCATAACCCTAAACCCTAACCCTAACCCTAACCCTAAGGCTTCAGCCAGAAGAACAACAGGCTGTGGTGTGGCAAAGATGGCAGCTTCCTCCTGCGTATAGTTACAACTCTATGCAACTGTCCTACGGAGGAAAGACTCACTGCTCACCACTCAAACAGTCGACACTAATAAAAAGTTTGTTTTGGATGATTTTTGTCCAATTCATCCCTAACCCTAACCCTAAACCATAAACCCTAACCCTATCCATAACTCTAAACCTCACCCTATCCATAACCCTAAACCCTACCCCTAACCCTAATCCTAAGTCAGCAGCACAGGCAATGATTGTGGCAAAGCTTGCCTCACAGGAAATACTGGCCCTGGCGTGGTGGATAAGGCTTCAGCCAGAAGAACAACAGGCTGTGGTGTGGCAAAGATGGCAGCTTCCTCCTGCGTATAGTTACAACTCTATGCAACTGTCCTACGGAGGAAAGACTCACTGCTCACCACTCAAACAGTCGACACTAATAAAAAGTTTGTTTTGGATGATTTTTGTCCAATTCATCCCTAACCCTAACCCTAACTCTAACCCTAACCCTATCCATAACCCTAACCCTATCCATAACCCTAACCCTAACCCTAACCCTAACCCTAAGGCTTCAGCCAGAAGAACAACAGGCTGTGGTGTGGCAAAGATGGCAGCTTCCTTCTGCGTATAGTTACAACTCTATGCAACTGTCCTACGGAGGAAAGACTCACTGCTCACCACTCAAACAGTCGACACTAATAAAAAGTTTGTTTTGGATGATTTTTGTCCAATTC